>NW_026463512.1:0-57828 GCF_021730395.1 Mercenaria mercenaria
CTAGGCCCAAGACGTCTTTAGTTATCATCCGGAAACTGTTTAACTGTTCTGGGTCACTGCGACCTTGACCTTTGACCTACAGATCTCAGAATCAATAGGGGTCATCTGCTGGTCATGACCAACCATCCCATCAACTTTCACGATCCTAAGCCCAAGTGTTCTTGAGTTATCATCTGGAAACAGATTGGTCTACATTCCGATCGACAGACCTACATCTGCAAAACAATATACCCCTCCTTCTTCAAAGAGGGGCATAACAAACATTCTGACCAAAATTTATGAAGAAAGAATCAAAAATGTGCCCCCTAGGGTGTAAACAAACTTATTCTTTGATTTGACCTGGTGACCTAGTTTTTGACCCCACATGACCCAGATAAAAATTCATAAGATATTTCATGCAGACAAACATTCTGACCAAGTTTCATTCACATCAAATGAACAAGAGTGTTAATAAGCATTTCCTTTGATTTGACTGGGTCACCTAGTTTTTGACTGCACATGACCCAGTTTCAAACTTGGCCTAAGAATCATCAAGATAAATATTCTGACCAAGTTTCATGAAGACAGGGTCATAAATGTGGTCTAAAGAGTGTTAACAAGCTTTTCCTTTGATTTGACCTGATGACCTAGTTTCTGACCCCATATGACCCAGTTTCAAACTTTGCCTAGAAATCATCAAGATAAACATTCTGACCAAGTTTCATGAAGGTAGGGTCATAAATGGGGCCTCCAAAATGTTAACAAGCTTTTCCTTTGATCTGACCTGATGACCTAGTTTTTGACCCGACATGACAAAGTTTTGATCCAGGCCTAGAGATTAACAAGATAATCATTCTGTGCAAGTTTTATCAAATCAAAGCATAAATGAAACCTCTATATGGCTGCAATGGCAAAAATAGAAAATTTTGCGCCTTTCAGGGGCAGTAACTCTAGAACCCATGACGGTATCTAGCCAGTTTTCGAAAGGAACCAAGATCTTATTGTGACTTTAGTTGTGTGTAAGTGTGGTTAAAATCAAATATAAAATGTTACTTCTATCGTGTTCACAAGGTAAAAATTACCAAATTTTGGCTCTTTTAGGGGTCAATCAGGGGCCGCAACTCCGGCACCTAGGATTGGATCTGAGAAATTCATCAAGGAATCCAAGATTTATTGTTGTTGAAGATACTTTGAAAGTTTGTATCAAATCAAACTATAAATGAAGTCTCTATATGGCTGCAAAAGCCAAAACAGCAAATTTTGGCCCTTTAAGGGGCCATAACTCTGGAACCCATGTTGGGATCTGGCCAGTTTTTGAAAGGAACCGAGATATTATGCCAATACAAGTTGTGTGCAAGTTTGATTAAAGTTGATTGCAAAATGTTGTCTCTATCGTGTTCACAAGCCAAAAATGGCAAATTTTGGCCCTTTAAGGGGCCATAACTCTTGAACCCATGATGGGATCTGGCCAGTTTTCAACAGAAACCAAGATATTATGCCAATACAAGTTGTGTGCAAGTTTGATTAAAATCAATTACAAAATGTGGTCTCTATCGTGTTCACAAGGAAATTGTGGACGAACGGATGGATGGCGGACTGAGGGGCAATCACAAAAGCTCACTAAAAAATAAATAACAAGAGCTGTCGGAGGACAGCAACCCTGGACTATTCAACAGCCTTGTCAACTGAATTAATACAGAAGTCGAAAAAGGGGCATAATTTTGTAACAAGAGGGCGTGTCTCTCACCTGACCTATTGACCTAAAGATCATCAAGATAGTTTCATTACGATTTGGTCATAAATGTGGCCTCTAAAGTGTTACTAACTTTTCCTTTGATTTGACCTAGTGACCTAGTTTTTGAGCCCATATGACTCAGATTCGAACATGACCTAAAGATCATCAAGATCAACATTCGGACTAAGTTTCATGAAGATACAGTCATAAATGTGGCCTCTAGAGTGTTAACAAGCTTTTCCTTTGATTTGACCCGGTGACCTAGTTTTTGAAACCACATGATCCAGATTCGAACGTGACCTAAAGATAACCAAGATTAACATTCTGACTAAGTTTCATGAAGATACAGTCATAAATGTGGCCTCTAGAGTGTTAACAAGCTTTTCCTTTGATTTGACCCAGTGACCTAGTTTTTAAACCCACCTGACCCAGATTTAAACATGACCTATAGATCATCAAGATTAACATTATGACCAAGTTTCATTAAGATATGGTCATAAATGTAGCCTCTAGAGTGTTAACTAGCTTTTCCTTTGATTTGACCTGGTGACCTAGTTTTTGACCCTATATAACCCAGATTCAAACTGGACTTTGAGATCATCATGAGTAATATTCTGACCAAGTTTCATGAACATACAGTCAAAAATGCGGCCTCTACAGTGTTAACAAGCTTTTCCTTTGATTTGACCTGGTGACCTAGTTTTTGTCCCCAGATGACCCAATATCGAACTCATCCAAGATTTTATTGAGCGTAACATTCTGACCAAGTTTCATTAAGATTGGGCCAAAATTGTGACCTCTAGAGTGTTAACAAGCTTTTCCTTGGTTTGACCTGGTGACCTAGTTTTTAACCCCAGATAACCCAATATCGAACTCATCCAAGATTTTATTGAGGGTAACATTCTGACCAAGTTTCATTAAGATTGGGCCAAAATTGTGACCTCTAGAGTGTTAACAAGCTTTTCCTTTGATTTGACCTGGTGACCTAGTTTTTGACCCCAGATGACGAAATATCGAACTCATCCAAGATTTTATTAAGGGTAACATTCTGACCAAGTTTCATTAAGGTTGGGTCAAAATTGTGACCTCTAGAGTGTTAACAAGTTTTTCCTTTGATTTGACCTGGTGACCTAGTTTTTGACCCTAGATAACCCAATATTGAACTCATCCGAGATTTTTATGAGGGTAACATTCTGACCGAGTTTCATTAAGATTACACCAAAATTGTGACCTCTGGAGTGTTTACAGTCAAATTGTTGACGACTGACGACAGACACAGGGCGATCACAAAAGCTCACCTTGAGCACTTCGTGCTCAGGTGAGCTAAAAATGGGAAAAAGGGTTATGGAACCTTCACAGTGCTTATCAGCTCATAAAGTGAACACGTGCATGAAGTTTCAATCCCTTCCCACAGGTGGATACTGAAATACCAGCTTACATACAAAAACTTAACCCAAAATGCTAAGTCAAACAAGAGATCACAGAGTGATCTTGGCGCCCACCAATGTGCCATTTTTGAGTGTTCCAAATTTCAAGACTTACCAACTAGTTCAAGGTCAAATTTCATTTCCGTAAACAACACTCTGCATGTGGTCCAAATTCGAAAGCTGCAGCTTGAGAAATGTGAAAGTACGTCACTAGATCAATTTCAATGACAAAGTTCTTTGTACACAAAACTATGCATGTGCATCAAGTTTGAAGGCTGTAGTTTGAGAAATTTGAAAGTAGGTCACTAGGTCAATCTTAAGGTCAAAGTAAATTTCGATACGCAAAACTATGCATGTGGTCCAAATTTGAAGGCTGTAGCTTGAGAAATGTGAAAGTAGGTCACTAGGTCAAAATCAAGGTTAAATTACACTTCAGAACACAAATCTATGCACATGGTCCAAATTTGAAGCATGTACCTTTAAAAAATGTGAAAGTAGGTCATTACGTCAATGTAAAGGTCAAAGTTTGTTTCGGTACACAATCCTATGCATGTGGTCTAAATTTGAAGCCTGTAGCTACAGAAATGTGAAAGTAGGTCACTAGGTCAATCTTAAGGTCAAAGTTCATTTTGGTACACATAACTATGAAAGTGGTCCAAATTTGAAGGCTGTAGCTCGAGAAATGTGAAAGTAGGTCACTAGGTCAAAATCAAGGTCAAATTTTATTTCAGAACACAGAACTATGCAAGTGGTCAAAATTTGAAGCCTGTACCTTTAAAAATGTGAAAGTAGGCCAGTAGGTCAATGTAAAGGTCAAAGTTTGTTTCGGTACACAAAACTATGCATATGGTCCAAATTTGAAGGCTGTACCTTGAGAAATAAGAAAGTAGGTCACTAGGTGAAAATCAAGGTCAAATTTCATTTCGGAACACGAAACTATGCATGTGGTCCAAATTTGAAGCCTGTACCTTCAAAAATGTGAAAGTAGGTCACTAGGTCAATGTCAAAGTTTTTTTTTTTTAGTAAACAAAACTATGCATGTGGTCTAAATTTGAAGGTTGTAGCTACAGAAATGTGAAAGTAGGTCACTAGGTCAAAATCAAGGTCAAATTTTATTTCGGAACTAAAAACTATGCATGTGGTCCAAATTTGAAGCCTGTACCTTTAAAAATGTGAAAGTAGGTCACTAGGTCAATGTAAAGGTCAAAGTTTGTTTCGGTACACAAAACTATGCATATGGTCCAAATTTGAAGGCTGTAGCTTGAGAAATAAGAAAGTAGGTCACTAGGTCAAAATCAAGGTCAAATTTCATTTCGGAACACGAAACTATGCATGTGGTCCAAATTTGAAGCCTGTACCTTCAAAAATGTGAAAGTAGGTCACTAGGTCAATGTCAAAGTTTTTTTTTAGTGCACAAAACTATGCATGTGGTCTAAATTTGAAGGTTGTAGCTACAGAAATGTGGAAGTAGGTCACTAGGTCAAAATCAAGGTCAAATTTTATTTCGGAACAAAGAACTATGCATATGGTCCAAATTTGAAGCCTGTACCTTTAAAAATGTGAAAGTAGGTCACTAGGTCAATGTAAAGGTCAAAGTTTGTTTCGGTACACAAAACTATAAAGGTTAATGTTTACCGTATTATGTACTTGTTAAATCAGACCTCAGCTCGTTGGCACTTATGTTATCATCAATATATATCATGTACAGCACAACATATGATCTTTGGTAGTTGTATATTCCCTTTGTCTTTATATTTAAATGTTTGTATGTAATTTAACACAGATATCTTAAGCATTGTTATAGAATATAAGGTTCCTTTCTGGCTCATCTGATTTTTTGCTCGATTATACGAAGTATAAGGAGAGCTATCCTACTCGACCAGGCGTCGGCGTCTTTCCGCGTCCCAACTTTGGTTAAAGTTTTTGTTTTTTACACTTTGTCTTTTTTCTATTTATCTCTGTAATTACTTAATGGATTTGATTCAAACTCAAAATAGTTATTCCTCATCATCACCCACATCATCTGACCTAAATGTCATAACTCTGGTACCAATATTTCGTGATTTGTCCCACTTTTCACTTAGATTTTCAGGTTAAAGTTTTGATGCACTTTCACTCTATCTGTGTTATTACTGAATGGATTTGATTCAAACTTAAAATAGTTGTTCAACATCATCACCCTCATCATATGAAGCAAGGTGCATAACTCTGGCACAATTTTGTCATGAATTATTCCCCCTTTTTACTTAGAATTTCAGGTTAAAGTTTTAAAGCACTTTCACTCTATCTCTGTTATTGCTGAATGGATCTGATTCAAACTTAAAATAATTGTTCAAAATCATCACCCACATCATATGACACAAGGTTCATAACTCTAGTACATTTTTTTCATGAATAATTAAGCCCCTTTTACTGAGAATTTAAGGTTAATTTTGATGCATTTTCACTATATTTCAGTTATAATAATATGAAATGCATATTTAATTCAAACTTGAAGAAGTTGTTCCACATCATCACCCACATCATATGACACAAGGTGCGTAACTTTTGCACCAATCTTTAATGAATTATGCCCCCTTTTTGCTTAGAATATACTTATATAGTGTTTGATACACTTTATCTTTACCTCTCTTATTACTTAATATTTTTGACTCAGGCTATTGTGCAATATCTTCATCCACCATTGGAATCACTCTTATGACAGCTCCAGTTTCCTCAGATATTCCAAGTTTTACTATCAAGCATCGAAATAGTCGAGCGCGCTGTCTTCTGTGACAGCTCTTGTTTGAAAATTATTGTCATCACTTGATCGTCATCGGCGTTGGCGTCTGCGTCAGCGTTGCCTGGTTAAGTTTTATGTTTAGGTCAGCTTTTCTCCTAAACTATCAAAGCTTTTACTTTTAAACTTGCAAACTTGTTCACCATTAATAGCTGACTGTGCACAGCAAGAAACTTAACTCCATTCTGCTTTTATGCAAGAATTATGGCCCTTTTGGACTAAAAATATCAAATTTCTTATTTAAGTTTTATGGTCAGGTTAATTATCTCCTAAACTATCAAAGCTATTGCTTTAAAACTTGTAGCACTTGTTAACTATTAAAAGCTGACTCTTTATAACAAAAAACATAAATCCATCCTGCTTTTTGCAAGAATTATGGCCTCTTATGGACATAGAAAATATCAGATTTCTTGTTCAAGTTTTGTGTTTAGGTCAGCTTTTCTCCTAAACTATCAAAGCTATTGCTCTAAAACTTGCAACACTTATTAACGATCAAAGACTGGCTCTGTAAAGCAAGAAACATAACTCAATCCTTCTTTTTGCAAGAATTATGACCCCTTTGGGACTTAGAAAATATCAGATTTCTTGCTTAAAGTTTGCGCTTAGGTCAACTTTTCTCATTAACGGTCAAAGTCATTGCTTTAAAACTTAGAGCAGTTATTCGCCGTTTAAAGCTGCAAGTACAGTAACTCTACATTGCTTTTTGCAAGAATTACGACCCCTTTTGAACTTAAAATATCATGGGTATGACAATATTTCTATTATACAGAGACAAAACAATCAGATCAGCATCTGCACCCGTAAGGCAGTCCTCTTGTTTTATTTCAGCATGCTTTCATGGTAATATATGTACCGATACTTATATTTACTTTTGAACAATGTACTGCATAACACATGTATAATTCGATTTTATTCATATTTGTGAGTTCTTATTACAAGTCGCTTTTACATAATTTTAATGAATAAAATGCCTTCTCCCACAATTTACCACACTTTGAGCAATGACTGTCTACCACTGAGTACTAGTATATCATGTTTTGTTTAGCGTACCATTTATTTCACCAAAATCTACGTTACATTAACACTCAAGATTGGCAAACTTTTCAAAGTTACACAATGAGTATTAGGTTACAGTGCTTAGTTAACAAGCATCTTATAATGACTTTTGAAAAAATCTTGAAAAAATTCTTTAAAGTGCATTCTTTCGCCAGATGCAGCTTATTGGTACATACGTTACTTTATTAAAGTATGTCCTTTGTGCATTTAAACTCTCTATTGATAGAGAGTGGGGGGCGCAGAAGTTAGCAGACTGGGCTACAGCGGTCCGGGTTCGATTCAAGGTTGCGGCTGATATCCCGACCAGTGTTCAGTACTGGTACTTTTTCCAACACTATCGGTCTAGAATGTATGCTGGGGAAAGGGAAATATCACACTGCCGTGGGCTCCGCTGGAAATAAGTTGTTCCATCCATTACAGGTGGGGACTTTCGTCCACTACCCACTTTATACAAGAAATTTTACCCTTTTTAAAAGTTTTATATCAAACCAAGTAAATGTGTTATATACCGATAACCTAGATGAGTTTTCATATAGGAAAGCAGTTAAATATTTCCGAATGTTTATATGAACTCATTGCTGTATGCTGTTATTCTGCTAATTTCACATAAACGAATTATTTAACAATACTGAATATTGTTCTGTAATCATGAGTTTACAAGTACCGGTACATGTTCATGTTTTAGCGACTCCCACATAGAGCCGACAACATCCTTACAAGATATATATATTGGTTTGCAATTTTTGTTGATATATTCCAACTATGCCACTTAAATATTCACCATTATAAACAATATGACACATGTGCAAAGGTTAAGGTCACATGCACCCAAATTAAGTTTCCTTTTTGTTTGAAGATGAAATTACTTCCCTTTTATATCATATAGTATAATAAATATGTTTTTCTTCTGTAAATCAGTTTTAGAACTAATTCAAAAATGAAATTACGATTGGTTCTGATAGATATATAAAAAAAATTCAGTGACACATTAACGAATTATTTAACAATACTGAATATTGATCTGTAATCATGAGTTTACAAGTACATGTACATGTATTAGCGACTCCTACATACAGCCGACATCATCCTTACATAATACATTTATTGGCTTGCACTTTTTGTTGGTATATTCCAGCGACGCCACTTAAATATTCACCATTATAAACAATATGACATGTGCATAGGTCAAGGTCACATGCACCCAAATTAAGTTTCCTTTTTGTTTGTAGATGAAATTACTTCCCTTTTATATCATATATTGTAAGAAATGTGTTTTTCTCCAGTTTTAGAACTAATTCAAAAATGAAATTATGATTGGTTCTGATAGATATATAAAAATGCTATTAACAATATTACATTTCCAGAATATGAACGCAGACGCAAGTCACAACTTTATGGAAAGAATATTTTTTTGGCAATATTTTTTTTCAAATATTAACGTAATTGAATGGTTTATTATTAAAACATTTATGTAGTTGATAAATAATACCCTTTTATATGCAAGGTTATGCATCTTTTCAGTAGGCAATATGATCGTGTTTATTTACACTTCATAGCACTTAATTGCGACCTTTGGATCTTTAACATATATTTGTGACATTTAAACTGAGAAGCATCTGTATAATCAAACTGACTGCATTAGTTAGATCAAAGAAAATTATTTTAACAAGAAATCAGAAATATTTGGTTAAGTAGTCTCAACCCGAATTAAAACAAGTCAGAGCTGTCCGTAAGACAGCGCACGCGACATTTTCTCATTGCTTGACTCTAAATTAGAGCTTTGCCAGTAAAAACTTTATAAAACTTTAACCAAAAAATCTAAGTTAACAAGAGGCATAACTCTGTAAAAATTCAAATCAGAGTTAGAGAGTTTGTTTCTCCTGGTGTAGACTATGATAGTAAAAACTATTTAATGTTTCAACTCCATAGCTTTCATAGTAACAGAGATATTTGATTTTATCAAAAACTTTAACCAAAGTTCTTAGTCAAAAAGGGGCATAACCCCATCAAAATTCAAATCAGGGTTATTGGAATTGTTTCTCCTAGTGTAGACTTTGATAGTAAATAACCATTTTAAGTTTCAAGTCAATAGCTTTGATAGTAACAAATATATTTGACTTAATCAAAAATTTTAACCAACGGCGATGCCGACTCCGATGCTGGGGCGAGAGCAATAGCTTTACTTTTCCTTCGAAAAGTCGAGCTAATAAAGCAACGAAATGAAACATTTAAAACTTAACAATATGTCCTGCCGGAAGGTGAACTTCAACAGTATTTCATGATAAAATGTATGCAAATATTACATAAAGATTTATTGGGACGTTTGTAATCTGTAAAATAACTAATATATACTGAACAAAATAGCTAAGCGCCCTTCATATTTATTTGCCAATATCTTCAAAAAAAATAGCATAAAATACTTTTTGAAATGTAATGTACACTCACAACAATATGTAATTGATTAAATGCCGAACTTACAACAAAACCAAAACACGTCTTCAGAAATAATATTCATTCATTTTACGATTTAAACCAATTTTTGACAGGTCACAAAAAGTAAACAAACATGTTAACAATGTGTATGTAGATACTAAACACGAAAATGTATTTTGGGAAGATAATGAAATAACTTCGTTAACTTGCTTTTTCTTAAAACAGCATTCACCATTCGTGTCATATTTAACCATTCGCTAGAAAAAAAATGTTAATATGAACAGTTCTTATTCTTACAATTAGTATTCACTTGTTCATTAAAACACCGCTTTTATGTGTTTTTGTGACTTTTTTACAAATGGATTGAGTTAGTAAATTGAATAAAATTTATATGTTGGCGTCACTTAATATTTTTGAAATTTATTATGTTATAATCAACAGTTTGTTCTAAAAGTATGCTAAATTTCAAATTTGTATTTACAGAATTTACAAAGATATTGGAAAATTAGCAAATGCGGTTAGCTATTTTGTTCTGTATATATACCCTGTGACCTTTAACCTTTATATAAGAGCATACAATACGTTATCGGTGCGAGTCATAATTTAATAATTGGATACAAGTGTATGGTTTATTTAATCCTAATATTGTAAATCAAATCCTGTATAATGAGAAATTATTCATGAATCATTGCATCAGTGCCAGAAAGTATGTGAAAATATCAGTTTTAATGCATGACCGTTTGACCTCTATAATTTGCATATAGTGGTCATATATTTTTTGGAGACAGCACCCACATGAACCAGGGATGTTTAAACTTTAATAAAGTCTTTATCTCCAAGCATTAACATTCCGGCCCTCATAAACTTTTTTCAGGGGCTAAAACCACCAGACTAGGTTTTGAATAAGAGGTTTTTCAAAGTTTTTCCCTATATAAGTCTATATAAACCATGTGACCCCCGGGGCGGGGCCATATTAGACCCCAGGGAAAGAATTTGAATCATCTTGGTAGAGGACCACTAGATGATGCTTCACACTAAATATCAAAGCCCTAGGCTCTGTGGTTTTGGACAAGAAGGTTTTCAAAGTTTTTCCCTATATAAATCTATGTAAATTATAGAAATAAACAAAGGGCCATAACTCACTTACAAATTGTTAAACCAGTCTGATTTTCAGGGGGACACAACTAGGGTACCAATACATCATTCTGACAAAGTTTGGTCAAAATCCCTCCAGTAGTTTCTGAGGAAATGCGATAACGAGAAATTGTTAACGGACGGACGGACTGACGGAATGACGGACCACGGACGCAGAGTGATTTTAATAGCCCACCATCTGATAACGGTGGGCTAAAAAGGGGCATAATTTTGAAAAAAATGCAAAGTAGAGTTATGGGACCTACACAGTGCATGTCAGATCATGACAGTGAACAAGTGTGTGAAGTTTCAATCCATTCCTATTAGTGGGTACTGAGATACCAGCTTACCCAAGAATTTCTAAGTCGAAAAAGGGGCATAATTTTGTGAAAAAGCAAAATAGAGTTATGGAACCTGTGCAATTAGGTCAGTTTATCACAGTAAATAAGTGTGTGAAGTTTTAATCCATTCCCACAAGTGGTTACTGAGATACCAGCTTACATACAAAACCTAAACCAAATCGGGACGTGGACGCGGACGCATGGGTGAGTCCAATAGCTCTACTATTCTTTGAATAGTCGAGCTAAAAAGAATACAACATCATTATACACATCCTGGGGAGTAATCATCATACTATGATGGAGTAAAAGACTGTAGCCTAGCTACAAATGTCCTTTCTAGACTATTTTGACAATTATTAAATACAGTTGAACTTCAATGGCTCGAACTCGGATCTTTCGAACACCCGGGATCGCTCGAACTCTTCGCCCGGTCCCGAATTTATTCCTTCTTTATTCTATATAGTTCTACCTCGGATCGCTCGAACTTCGAAAATTCGAACTCTCGAACTCATTTGGTTGTCCCTTCGGCTCAATTACAGTGATAATTACATCTATTCAGTCGAACAGCCAATTTGTCGCCGGAATGGCTTGTGTTTACAAAGTTTTTAACACCTCTGCCTGACATTCGCCAAGCTTCCCCTTTAACCGGCGCGTGCGTAATTTTCACACGTTTATGTAATTAGCGACGATATACGACAAACAAATTAAACAAAGTGACTTTTGTTCACTGCAATGCTTTAATGGGCTTTGATTAATCCGAATAAAAGTATTTAAAATAATTGAGCAATGTCTGTCTTTATTTTTTCTGCATAAAAACGGGAGATTCGATGTTAACTTTCATACTGCTTTAGCATGGCTGAATAACTTAGAAAAGGACCCGGAAACGGGGAGATAGCTAAGTCGGCTGCATACTGGAAGGCAAGGAACAAAACGAAAATAAGATCCAAAAACTTTAGAAACAAAATATATAACGCCATCATCAAATGTGAAAAACTCAATCTCATGTGTTCTATGTACAAATCTCTCTCCAAATTAGATTTCAACAAGCGTTCGGCGGTTCAGTCCTACATCAAGGATTTCTCAAAAAAAAAATAAACTGTAAAACTGTATTCTGTACATGACTCATTGATATTGTGAATAAACTGACGTATGCTCATTAATGTTGTGTATTGATTTCATGTGTCTTTTTATAGCCTATGTCTACACGTATCGTCATTTAGTACCGTTTTCAAATTATATTTCTGTGTACATGTCCGTGAATTAATTGTTTGCGTTTTAACGTGTTTATATTTGAAAATATTTGCACTGGACTATGATTCATAAAGGTTTGCTATTCATATCTTTCTATTTGATGCTGTCTTCACCAAATTCTTATGATTCTATCGGACCAATCCACCCTTTGAGAATTCTAGGAGTGAACTCGCCTGCTGTCACGTGACCTAGCCACAGAACAAAGAAAGCTTTCACGTGGACTAGAACTCGAAAATAAACTAATCAATAATCGATCTTTTCATTATATTCAAAAGTGTTGATTCCGGAAATCTTTTTGGAATATAAAACAGGAACACATTATTTATCAAACTGACGGAATATTTTTAGTGTCAAAGCATTTGATTTATGAAAATTTCGTCTTTTCTTGTACAGTACTATAAGCACTTGATGCTCGAATAATGGCGGCCCCTTACTAACTTTGTATTCTACGTTCGTTTGTGAATATGGATAACAATCGGATTTATAAAAGTCTTAGGATGCCGTCTGGAAATGAAACATATAGTTCGTTGGAACAACATAACTCGGCTGTAACTTCTCGGAATAATCAGTCTCAGACTGCCGAAGTTAGGGGTTTGGTCGGGGATTCTATCCAAAATCAGATTCACATTGTTGGGGATTCCTGTGAGGACCCCACGGAGCACCCTTCACGAGAAACCAGTAATGGACTCAGCCAAACTGACGTTCATGTGCTTGCGCATGCGCCAGTAACTATAACTGGAGACAATTCTGGGTTTTCCCGTAACTACAATGACGTTCATGCAACTACGCATGCGCCATCAAGTATAAACATTCCTTTGAATGCTGGGATCGCCCAAAGCGGCGGAAGTGCAGGGGAAAACAGTAATACGCACGCGCAAATGAGTGTAAATTCGCATTTGCAAATGCAAATGTTGCAAAATCAAAAAATCATGTTGGAGCAACAGTCAACGGTGGCAGGTTTGGTTAAGAAATTCGACGCTTTAGCCAAACAAATGGACAAACGCCGGCGCAGTGATCTTTTAAAACTGCCACGACAACCGAAACCTCCGACAATAACCGGAAGTGGGTATGAAGATGTTTCCGATTCGGATAGTTCGTACCCGTCCGATAATGACGCTTCGTTATTGGACTCGGACGATGATGGATCAGTGGAAGGCCACCAAGTGGGGAACAACGACTGTTCTTCTGAAAGTTTAAGACTTTTAGCGGAGATGAGTAGAGATTTCAAAAAGCCTGAGGAAACTGGGCCAAAAGTTGATCGTGTGTTAGCGGATACGGTGAACTTTGGTATAAGCCAGCCGGTAGACCGAAAGATAGCAACAAAACTTTGTGACAATCAAAAGAGACCAAGTAATTGTGAATTTCTACGGGTTCCAAAGGTGAACAAAGAACTGTGGGTGAGCTCAAGTCTCAGTAAAAACATTAAGGAGAGAGACAGGAAAATGCAAACAATACAACAATACATGACAGCAGGGTTGATACCTCTAGTAAACTTGATGGACAAGTTGTTAGAACGAAATGATTCGGATTCACTGGAGCTTGCTCGAGATTCTTTTCAGTTAATGGCCTACGCACATAGGGATATGACAAATCTCAGGAGACAGCAGATAAAACCAGGAATAAATGAGAAGTACCACCAGCTATGCAATGATTCTACAGAGGTGACCGAAAATTTATTGGGAGACGGTTTGGATAAACAGCTGAAAAGTTTGGATGACATGAGGAAACTTGGTAGAGACATGACTAAGCCTCAATTTAAGCAAAGTCGGAAGAGAGATCATCAAGGTCAGTTCAAGTCAAAAAATGACGTCATCCGCCGAAGAGACAATAGAGATCAACAAACACAACGATATTCACAAGATCCAAAGTCTTTTTTATCGAAAGGATACCGGCAGAAGCCGGTGCATCAAAACAAGTTCAAAAAACCCCGGAGGAACAATTACAACAACAACAAACAGGATTAAATCATGTAAGTCAAGTTTTTGATAAGTTAGAAAATAAACCGGAAAATTTTAAGGCAGGCAAAGTGTCTGCTTTCTATGAATCATGGACAAATATAACTTGTGACAAGAAATTACTAAATACCGTTAAATATGGATATACTATTGAATTCGAAGAAACTCCTTCTGATTTAACAGCTGCTCCTGTATAAAATTTAACACTCATGAACATCAAATTATTGCATCGCTCTTGGACGAATTAAAATTGAAAAATATTATAGAGGAGACGAATCATGAGGTAGGAGAAGTGATATCAAATATATTTATTCGGCCAAAAGCGGATGGTTCTTATAGGTTAATTTTAAATTTAAAACGCCTAAATGATTACGTGGATAAAGTACACTTTAAGATGGAAACATTAAAATCAGCATTGGCATTAGTGAAGCAGGATTGTTTCTTTGCCAAGATTGATTTAAAAGATGCGTATTACAGTGTAGGAATAAATCATGAAAGTAGGAAATATTTAAAATTTAGGTGGGATGGCAAGTTGTATCATTTTACCTGCCTCCCAAACGGACTTTCTTGTGCCCCAAGAGTTTTTACTAAACTTTTAAAGCCTTTATTTTCAACTTTAAGAAAAGTAGGGCACGCAAATGTAGCATATATTGACGACAGTTTACTATCAGGGGACACATTTGAAGATTGCAGTCAAAATGTTCATGAAACCTTGTCTTTAGTGGATTCATTAGGTCTCACAACTCACCCTAAAAAATCAATAATAGTACCTACACAAAATATAGAGTTTGTGGGTTTCTTGCTAAACTCGCAGAGGATGACTGTGACATTAAATGAAAGAAAATCCATGGATATTAAGCAACATTGTGAGAAATTGTTAAAAGAGAAAATAGTTACAATAAGAGAATTTTCTAAGTTGATTGGGAAAATGGTTGCAGCAGACCCAGGGGTACTGTATGGACCTTTGCATTATAAAGCTTTAGAGATTGAAAGAGACAGGGCTTTAAAATTGAATATAGGTAATTTTGACGCTTATATAAAAATAAGTGAACAGGGTGAAGAATGCTTGAAATGGTGGTTAGATAATATTGGTCATGTTTTCAAACCTATTTCACATGGGAATGTTGATAGAAAAATTGAAACGGACAGTTCTATGACTGGTTACGGAGGACATGATACGACATTTAACCGTGTTATAAGTGGACATTGGTCATCCGATGACAAAAAACAACATATAAATTATTTAGAACTGAAGGCAGCATTTTTATGCCTGCAATTTTTCTGCGGAGGTGTGCAAAATGAACATGTGCAGTTGTACTTGGACAACACAGTTGCCATAAAATACCTCTCAAAAATGGGGGGTAGGAAAATGCAACTAAATGAGCTCACAAGAGAAATTTGGGAATGGTGCGAAAAGCGTAACATTTGGCTTTCTGCGTATCATATACCAGGAAAATTAAACACAACAGCAGACACACTCAGTAGAATGAGCAAAAAGCTAAATGATGACATGGAATGGTCATTACATGAAAGTGTGTTTAATTGTATACAGGAAAAAATGGGCACATGTAGTGTTGACCTATTTGCCTCTGCAGCAAACCACAAACTGGATCAATATGTGTCATATGTCCCGGAGGGCCATGAAATAGCGGTTAATGCATTCTCTTTATCTTGGTCCAAAGGTCTTAATTATATATTTCCACCTTTCAGTTTGCTGGGGAAAGTACTTCAAAAAGTAACGGAAGACCAGGCAGAGGCAATCTTGGTAGCCCCTATTTTCACAACACAGCCATGGTTTCCGCGTCTTCTTCAAATGATCTGCAGTCAGAGCTACATACTTCCAAGGATGGAGAATTTGTTAACATCACCAAGGAAGAAAAACCATCCTCTAGTGTCCATGAAAATGGGGGTTTTCAGGATATCCGGGAACATCTTATTCGTTCAGGACTACCAGAAGAGTCTGCAAAAATCATCATGGCGTCTTGGCGACGGTCAACGCAAGATCAGTATGGGTCACATATCAAAAAATGGTTGCGTTTTTGTGGTCAAGAACAAATTAATTCAATTAAACCATCTATGAATCAGGTAATTCTATTTTTGACAAAACTTCATACAGAGAAGTACAGTTACAGAACAATAAGTGCAGCAAAATCAGCAATATCAACTTATATAAGTCTTTTTCATGACATGGATATTGGAAGTGACAGAAAAATAAAACGCTTCATGAAAGGGATATTTGAAATTAACCCTGCATTGCCAAAATATAACGCCACATGGGATGTTAAACAAGTCTTAAACTGCATAAAAGGAATGCCAACCAATGATTTATCATTACGGTTGCTGAGTGTAAAATTAGTAGTTTTGTTGGCACTCACAACAGGACAACGGTGTCAAACTTTAGCTGCATTGGATATTGAGGATTTGCATATAGAACAAACATGTGTAAAAATCAGAGTTACAAGTGTGCTTAAACAAACAAAACCAAATTCTCATTTAGCAGAGCAATTTATTGAAGAGTATTGTCATGATAGTGAATTATGTGTTGTTAGGGCATTAAGAATTTATTTGGAAAAAACTAATACTCTAAGAAATACATCAAAATTATTCATTACTCTGCAAAAGCCACATGGTGCAGTGACATCAAATACTATCGCAAGGTGGATAAAATTAGGCCTTAAACTAGCTGGAATAAACATTTCTACTTTTTCTGCACACAGTACAAGGGGTGCTTCTACTAGTGCAGTAGCATCAAAATCTATTCCAATTAATACAATTTTAAAAACAGCAGGTTGGAAAAGAGATTGTACATTCAGAACTTTTTATAACAAACAAATAAGTAATGATTCATCCTATAGCAAAGCAATTTTAAGTATAGTTGATGATTAATAAGACAATGCATACACATGTCATAGTTCATGTGCAAAATTATTGCATAAACTCAAGAGTACTAAGGTTGATATTACATAGATTAGATTAAAAAATTGTTTTTTCTGGAGAAATTGTGTATAGTTATATGATTTTAATTGCATTTTATGACTAAATTGAAACAATTTATGAATTTTATTATGCATGGAACATAATTAATTTGTCATTTGTGTTTTATTGCTTTATATTAGCTTTAGTATGACTGAAATATTATTTCAAGATAAATCAAAGCTTTTTTGAAATGTATCAATTGTCACAATGACATTATGACAATACAGGATTTCATCAACTCATTTGTTTCTTTCTGATACAAATCCTTTAGTTAAAATACTATTTTTGGACATGGACTCTAAAAACTCCTAGAATTCTCAAAGGGTGGATTGGTCCGATAGAATTGATAAATTAAACGAGACTTACCTGTAAGGTGAAGTTTGATTTCAATTCTGTCGGACCAATCCACTGAGAATTATAGGCCCTCCCTCTTTTTCGAAACCCACCCAAATTTCATTATTTCCATGTTCACAAAAATATAGTATAATACTCTGAAGTCTGAGGCTAGGTCACGTGACAGCAGGCGAGTTCACTCCTATAATTCTCAGTGGATTGGTCCGACAGAATTGAAATCAAACTTCACCTTACAGGTAAGTCTCGTTTAATTTATCAATTATATTAGTGTTTTATCTGTGTTTTTTTCGTATCTATGTAATGTTTGAAAATAAATAATAAAGACTATTTCAGCGTTCGTTTTTACAAATCATCGTATCATACACACATGTAGGTACAATATGACAATATATTACGATGTAAGGTTTGTAACACATCATGCCGTCGAAATCCCAAATTCAAAATGGCCGCCATTTGGATGGCTCGAACAACGGAAAACTCGAACTTATTTCAACGGGACCCTCGAGTTCGAGCCATCGAAGTTCGACTGTACCTGTATAGTGGGTTATATTCGCGGAGGTTTAATTTTTGCTTTATTCGCGTTAAACATTGACAGCGCGAAATCTAAACACCACGATTTGTTTGTTACCTCGAACATACACATTTCACCAAGGGACAGCCAATAACAGGGTGATCTAGTGCTTATCATCATTCTATTCCCTTTATCAGTAATTTGCTTCGATCCTATAAATATAGTTATTATGCACATGAGAAATAAAGGTGTGAAAAACATTGTATTGTCATAAAGCGGAAATATACAAACTGATGTTGCCTTTTCATCATCATTTAATTTCGTTGGATCCGGCAAAATTATCAAAGGCAGCCTTTTAATACCACACTTCCCTTTATGTACCGGCTAGCCTTTTCCCCATAATATCCAACATTTTCGTAGACTAAAATACACGTAAGACCAAGAACACAAGAACCAAATGTGACAAAGTTATCAGCACAAACGTGTTCATAAACAAGAGGGCCAAGATGGCCCTAGGTCGCTCATCTGAGAAACACACCATAACAGTGTAAACATGACTGACCTAGTGATTTCATGAAAACGAATATTCTGACCAATTTTCATTAAGATTGGACCAAAAATGTGGTCTCAAACAAGTATTTTCTTTTATTGTTGAGCCCACTTGCGGAAGTGAAGACATGGTTGTCCAAACTGCAGTCCGGTGTATGTGCGTGCGTGCGTGCGTGCTTCAGTGCATGAGTCCTATCTCAAAGGTCAAGGTCACACTTAGAGGTCAAAGGTCAAATTCAATAATGACTTTGTCCGGAGCACTGCTTCTTCATGCATAGAGGGATTTTGATCTAACTTGGCACAATTGTTCACCATCATGAGACGGAGTGTCATGCACAAGAATCAGGTTCCTAGGTCTAAGGTCAAGGTCACACTTAGAGGTCAAATGTCAGATACAAGAATGACTTTGTCCGGAGCATTTCATTTTCATGCATAGAGGGATTTTGATGCAAGAAAAATAATTTCAGTCAAACATACAAACTGCAAAATCAGCTAAAAAATGAGACCCCAAATAACACTGGTGGTGTTTGATCCAAGTTTCCATGAAAAATTTTGTCATGTTATTATTTCATTATAAAAATGCTACCTACATGTCAAGCATAGATCTGTCATGCGATTTTAGCAAAAAAATTGCGAAGAAAATAAGGAAAGTAGCTCTACAGAGCAAAAAAACAGAACTATTTGTATCTGCCATTATGCGACTACCATTTTTTTTCGCGCCATTTTTCTATTTAGTGTCTGTATGCCATTATAGTCATAATTGTACATGTATATTTAACTTTTCTAATACAGACAATAATACTTGTCAGTTCCTAATAATATTTCATCAAATCTATATAGACCCCTTGGGCGGTATACAGTTTACTTGCACTAAAACAGGGGTCTAGCTAGGTCCAATTTTTTGGGAGAAGTCATTTCTCCCTCAAGCAGATTTAGGGAGAAGTGGGGAGACTTTAGGGAGAATTGGGAAGACTTTTCCTACCGCAATGATGTCGAATGATTCGAAAGGTTGCTGTAATTTTCTTGTTTCTTGATAAAAAGTATTGATGTGACCATTCATTTTCTTAGTTAGATCATTTCCCATACAGTGGTTATTGTTTCATTAAAAAATTCTGAAAAAAATCGTTCTCAAAATTCAAGCCGATTCTGTAAATGTAACCCGCCAAATTTTGGTTATATCTTGTATGAAGTGTTTCTTATTAACACCGAGTCATTCACCGAGGAATGTCAGAATCTCACTCGAATGAAACTGAAAGTAAACTGTGTAATCTAGAAATACATATTCAAATAAATTCATCGATGGAAGCCAATTTAAACATTGTTAATACATTAAATGTCGTTCTTTTATCATAGATAACAAATAATTGTGTACCAAATTCCAATTAATCGCATGGTTAATCAGCAGTTTCTTAAAAAAAAACCACTTTGCTTTTTGCACTCGAACATGTTGACAATTAAAAACGAAGTGTCAAAGACGTAAACGCGACGCTAATTGGCTGAACACAATCAACGAGGTGTATCGGATAATTTGATTCGCTTTCACACTTCTCAGGAAAATCTCGCAAGTACCTGAAGTAGGAGGAGCTTAAATTATGCTACCGGCGTGTGTTTGTGTATTCGGCACTCGTTATGACACCGTGCAAATTGTCAACAGTCCGGGTAGCACTAATCAGCGAGTGCGGAAATCAAAGAAAATCGGGCGACTTGCATTTCGCTTTGAGGTTAGATTTGAGCGAAGTTTGAAGTTCTAGAGCGCCTATTTCGTTCAAGTCGCCCACTCGCGAGAGCCCTGTAAATACGGTAACGGTATGGGAGGAAAGGTACACTCTGTGCCTTCCGGTGTACGAAGCAGACGAGAGAAATGATCAAGTTTTATTGTGTGTGTGTTCGGGTTTAACATCTTTTTCAACAGTTTTTCAGTCATATAAACGACGGTGTCTACTTGTAGCAGTGAGCACAATACCCAACTTTATAGTGCTGCCTCACTGGAATATCACGCCGTAGACACATGACATGATACCCCACCCAGTCACATTATACTGACACCGGGCTGACCAGTCCTAGCACTACCCTCTTTAATGCTGAGCGCCAAGCGAGGAAGCTACTAGTACCATTTTTTACGTCTTTGGTATGACGCGGCCGGGGATCAAGTTTTATTGTAAAGTATTTTAAATTGTATGGTATTATGATTTCATTCCTATTTTCTATAATAATTATAATCAAATTCGCTTTAGAAATATCCATTTAGACTGTGATATGTGCATGTTGTCTGTGTGAATATTGTGCCGTAGTGTACTAATGTTCGGTTATAATCCACCAGGAAAGGATACATTATAACAAGAGCTGTCAGTGGACAGCACGCTCGACTATTCTCAGTGCTTGATAGTATAATATAAGCTATGAGTAAAACTATAAAATTCCAATAAGCATATTCTTAGTTGAAAAGGGGCCATAATTCAGTCAAAATGCTTGATAGATTTGCCTCCTCCTTTAAACAGAGTGGGGTCATGATGGTAAACAAGTATGCAAAATATCAAAGCAATATCTCAATGGACTTTGAAAATATTTGGGGTGATACGCAAACTTTAACATTTATTATAAGTCAAAAAGGGGTCATAATTCAGTCAAAATACTTGATAGAGTTGCCTCCTCCTTTTTACAGACTGGGGTCATGATGGTAAACAAGTATGCAAAATATCAAAGCAATATCTAAATGGACTTTGAAAATATTTGGGGTGGTACGCAAACTTTAACATTTATTCTAAGTCGAAAAGGGGACATAATTCAGTAAAAATGCTTGATAGAGTTGCCTCCTCCTTTAAACAGACTGGGGTCATGATGGTAAACAAGTATGCAAAATATCAAAGCAATATCTCAATGGACTTTAAAAATATTTGGGGTGGTACGCAAACTTTAACATCTATTCTAAGTCAAAAAGGGGCCATAATTCAGTCAAAATGCTTGATAGAGTTGCCTCCTCCTTTTTATAGACTGGGGTCAAGATGGTAAACAAGTATGCAAAATATCAAAGCAATATCTCAATGGACTTTGAAAATATTTGGGGTGGTACGCAAACTTTAACATTTATTCTAAGTCGAAAAGGGGCCACAATTCAGTCAAAATGCTTGATAGAGTTGCCTCCTCCTTTTTACAGACTGGGGTCATGATGGTAAACAAGTATGCAAAATATCTGGGGCCAGTTTGAAAATGACATGACAGTATCTTTATTAGATTTATCTGAATAACCAAACTTCAATCCCTTGAAAACTTATTTGATTTGTTTTATAATACTGAACATTTGAACAGTAGTAGCTCATCAATATTTGTAACCAATTTCAGGTGGTCATTTTGTGAGCTGTAAAATCCCCTGTAACATGTTTAAATCAATATCAGGAGATTCCTGTTACAGCTTTGACATTTGAAGAACTACACCTCTTTCATGTGTACATGTTTGATAGAATTTAAGGCAGTTATTTGGAAATTTGGAAAATGGTGGCTGTATTAATTTGAATAGTCTGTGTAACTAAATAACCTATTTTGTTGATAGTTTAACAAACTTAAATGTGGGTGATTTAATTACTACTTACATGATTACTACTACCAGTAAAAAGACCTAAGTTAGCATAGAAGAGAATTAAAGTCATCAAAATATGCTAACATTGGTCAATTTGGTGGGATTAACTCATTTGTATAATAATTTCGGATTATTTTGAAATAGCTGCCATTTTGAATAAAGACTACGAGGGTTGTCCCAGAAAATCGTAGACTTATTTCATCATTTCTAAAATAAGCGACACATGAAATAATCATTTTAACTGATGATATTTCAATGTTTACTCGACAGGACTATATAGTTTAAAATTAAATACCTCTCATATTATTTGAGTATTCTTTAAATAATGGACGGCAGTCAGTGCTAGTTGGCGCATGCTTATTTTTCCTCCTACAAAAAGAAGCGGCTTCCATTTAAAATCATGTAACTTACCCGATAGACATCTCATAGAATTAAAATTTATATTGACGTTAATTGCAAGGTGTGGCACGTAATTATGTTGCATTTCAAGTCTTTGACATCACTTGCTTTAAAATGCTGATGTAAATTTGAAAGTAACTGTCGCACAAACTTTCAGAAATTACGACGTCAGAAAAGTGTGTGGCGCAGGAAGTATTAATAAAATATTGTGTAGGTCGCATTGTGACTCCTTCACAAACAAACGGGAAGTGGAAAATTCTGGAAGTCAGGCAAATATAAGCAGGACACTTGTCTGTACGTTGTACAAACGTTTTAAGGAAAGTTGGGCAGGTGATTCAAAGAGGACAAAATGCTTTTAAAACTTTCTGAGCCGCGAACTTATCTGATGTAGTCATTTCTGAGTGCGTGCCACCTTGACTTCCAGAGTTATATCACTATTTTAACGTAAGTGATGCCAAAGACTTGAAACACAACATAATTATGTGCCACACGTTACCATTAAGGAGGATATAAATTTTAATCGTGTAAAATGTATATCGGGAAAGTTACATGCATTTGAAAAGGAACCCGCTTCTTTTTGTAGGAGGAAAACTGAGCGTGCGCCGACTAGCACTGACCGACATCCATTATTGAAAAAATACTCAAATAATATGACAGATACTTAATTTTAAACTTTATAGTCCTAGACAGTATACATTGAAATAACATCAGTTGAAATAATTATTTGATGCATGGCTTATTTCAGAAAAAACAAGAGGACCATGATGGTCCTGAATCGCTCACCTCTTCCCACATGACCCAGTTTTGAGTATGACATCGTTTTTTCTATTATTTGAAATAGTGACCTAGT
Organism: Mercenaria mercenaria; assembly: GCF_021730395.1. Lineage (NCBI taxonomy): Eukaryota > Metazoa > Mollusca > Bivalvia > Venerida > Veneridae > Mercenaria > Mercenaria mercenaria. The sequence goes on from NW_026463512.1 coordinate 23,304, forward strand.
TTTTGAGCTCATGTGACCCAGTTTTGAACTTGACCTAGATATTATCAAGATAAAAATTCTGACCAATTTTCATGAAGATCCATTGAAAAATATGGTCTCTAGAGAGGTCACAAGGTTTTTCTATTATTTGACCTATTGACCTAGTTTTCGAAGGTATGTGACAATGTTTTGAACTTTACCTAGATATCATCAAGGTGAAAATTCAGATCAATTTTCATGAAGATCCATTGAAAAATATGGCCTCTAGAGAGGTCAAAAGATTTTAACTTTAGACCTACTGACCTAGTTTTTGACCGCAGTTGACCCAGTTTCAAACTTGACCTAGATATCATCAAGATGAACATTCAGACCAACTTTCATACAGATCCCATGAAAAGTATGGCCTCTAGAGAGGTCACAAGGTTTTTTTTATTATTTGACCTGACCTAGTTTTTTATGGCACGTGACCCAGTTTCAAACTTGACCTAGATATCATTAAGGTGAACATTCTGACCAATTTTTATGCAGATCCATTCATAAGTATGGCCTCTAGAGAGGTCACAAGGTTTTTCTATTTTTAGACCTACTGACCTAGTTTTTGACCGCACATGACCCTGTTTCGAACTTGACCTAGATATCATCAAGATGAACATTCAGACCAATTGTCATACAGATCCCTTGAAAAATATGGCCTTTAGAGAGGTCACAAGGTTTTTCTATTATTTGACCTACTGTCCCAGTTTTTGAAGGCACGTGACCCACTTTCAAACTTGACCTAGATATCATCAAGTTGAACATTCAGACCAACGTTCATACAGATCCCATGAAAAATATGGTCTCTAGAAAGGTCACAAGGTTTTTCTATTATTTGACCTACTGACCTAGTTTTTGATGGCACGTGACCCAGTTTCGAACTTGACCTAGATTTCATCGAGGTGAACATTCTGATCAATTTTCATGAAGATCTCATGAAATATATGGCCTCTAGAGAGGTCACAAGGTTTTTCTATTTTTAGACCTACTGACCTAGTTTTTGACCGCACATGACCCAGTTTCGAACTCGAATTAGATATCATCAAGATGAACAATCAGACCAACTTTCATACAGATCCCATGAAAAATATGGCCTTTAGAGAGGTCACAAGGTTTTTCTATTATTTGACCTACTGACCTAGTTTTTGACGGCACGTGACCCAGTTTCGAACTTGACCTAGATATCATCAAGATGAACATTCTAATTTTCATGAAGATCTTGTGAAATATATGGCCTCTAGAGAGGTCACAAGGTTTTTCTATTTTTAGACCTACTGACGTAGTTTTTGATGGCACATGACCCAGTTTCAAACTTGACCTAGATATCATCAAGATGAACATTCTGACCAATTTTCATGAAGATCTCACGAAATATATGGCCTCTAGAGAGGTCACAAGGTTTTTCTATTTTTAGACCTACTGACCTAGTTTTTGATCGCACGTGACCCAGTTTCAAACTTGACCTAGATATCATCAAGTTGAACATTCAGACCAACGTTCATACAGATCCCATGAAAAATATGGTCTCTAGAAAGGTCACAAGGTTTTTCTATTATTTGACCTACTGACCTAGTTTTTGATGGCACGTGACCCAGTTTCGAACTTGACCTAGATTTCATCGAGGTGAACATTCTGATCAATTTTCATGAAGATCTCATGAAATATATGGCCTCTAGAGAGGTCACAAGGTTTTTCTATTTTTAGACCTACTGACCTAGTTTTTGACCGCACATGACCCAGTTTCGAACTCGAATTAGATATCATCAAGATGAACAATCAGACCAACTTTCATACAGATCCCATGAAAAATATGGCCTTTAGAGAGGTCACAAGGTTTTTCTATTATTTGACCTACTGACCTAGTTTTTGACGGCACGTGACCCAGTTTCGAACTTGACCTAGATATCATCAAGATGAACATTCTAATTTTCATGAAGATCTTGTGAAATATATGGCCTCTAGAGAGGTCACAAGGTTTTTCTATTTTTAGACCTACTGACGTAGTTTTTGATGGCACATGACCCAGTTTCAAACTTGACCTAGATATCATCAAGATGAACATTCTGACCAATTTTCATGAAGATCTCACGAAATATATGGCCTCTAGAGAGGTCACAAGGTTTTTCTATTTTTAGACCTACTGACCTAGTTTTTGATCGCACGTGACCCAGTTTCAAACTTGACCTACATATCATCAAGATGAACATTCAGACCAACTTTCATACAGATCCCATGAAAAATATGGCCTTTAGAGAGGTCACAAGGTTTTTCTATTTTTAGACCTACTGACCTAGTTTTTGAAGGCACGTGACCCAGTTTCGAACTTGCCCTAGATATCATCAAGATGAACATTCTGACTAATTTTCATGAAGATCTTGTGAAATATATTGCCTCTGGAGAGGTCACAAGGTTTTTCTATTTTTAGACCTACTGACCTAGTTTTTGATGGCACGTGACCCAGTTTCGAACTTGACCTAGATATCATCAAGATAAACATTCTGACCAACTTTCATAAAGATCCCATGAAAAATGTGACCTCTAGAGTGGTCACAAGCAAAAGTTTACGGACGCATGCACGGACAGACGACGGACACCGCGCGATCACAAAAGCTCACCTTGTCACTTTGTGACAGGTAAGCTATAAAAAATGTCTACAATTTTCTGGGACAACCCTCGTATTATCGCTGGATCTGCTTCCGTTTTGATGTTCCAAATAGAGAATTTCCTTGAAAATTTTGCGGTCGTATCAGCTTTTGCAATATTTTCATCATTTATACTGCACTAGCAAAGAATAGGTCTGTCAGTAAACAAATCGCCTAGAAATGAAACACAAACCATAGGTTTAGCCAACTGACATTAAAGAGCAAAGGTATCTGATTTTTTATTTAATTATTCGCTCTTTTTGTTTTCTTGTTTGTTTGTAAACATTAGGATTCTGTTCCTTTATAAAGGATTAAAAGTTCTTAAGATTTCCTGCGTAAGTATATATAATGTGGTGGGTGGGGTACATCAGCCCCTACTTTTTACATTTTAATCAGTATACAATACATAGCGTAGCATTCTTTTACAACCAAAATAAATTATTGATTATTTCAGGCATTAAAAGATAATATTTATTAGAAGAAATGTCACACAAAAAATATTTTTCATCATCCAAATCAGCGTTATACCTATGCAATTCTAAATTGTATTCATTAGATACCAACGTTTTTAAAATCGTCATTAAATTTTACTGACATGTCACTCAGACCGACATCCACCCTTAATTTTTAAGTTTCCTGAATGATAGTATAACATCACGGTATAGCTCAACCTTTGCCTAATTTCTGGTTTACGACTCTTTTTTTTTTTTTTTTTTTTTGGCCTTGGCCCACAGACCAATAGGTTTATTTTCAATCTATGTTAGCTACTGCTCATGTGCTAAATATCTAGGAATGTCAAAAAGGCCTGCAGATTATTCACATAAAAGAGATGGGCCAGTAAGTTTCATCCAATTCCTCTGCTCAAATGATAATAATTAAATAAATTTAAATCAATACTTTTTTTGTTTACCCTGCTGAATTTCTATAATGAACGTTTCCATCTTTCATTTTGGACAGTACCATTAACTGTTAAAAGGGGTGCTTACCAAAACAAGAGGGCCATGAAGGCCCTGTATCGCTCACCTGACCTATTGACCTTAAGATCATCAAGATAGTTTCATTAAGATATGGTCATAAATGTGGTCTCTAAAGTTGTAACTAACTTTTCTTTGATTTAACCCAGTGACCTAGTTTTTGACCCCACATGACCCAGGTTCGAACTTGACCTAAAGATGATCAAGATTAACATTCTGACTAAGTTTCATGAAGATACAGTCATAAATGTGGCATCTAGAGTGTTAACAAGCTTTTCCTTTGATTTGACCTAGTGACCTAGTTTTTGACCCCACCTAACCCAAAATTGAACTTGACCTATAGATCATCAAGACAGAGTTCCAGATAATGTTTTTGGCCTATGAGTACTTACTCATAATTCTTGCAAATGAGTAAAATGATAAACCTGAAATTGACTAGGAGTAATTTCACTCCTGAAAATTTGTAAACGAGAAAAAAACAGAAATAAGTTTCATAACATATTAATTGGGTGTAACACCCATGAATTTGTTTGCAGTTCAGTTTCAATTCAGCTGCATTTTCAGCGTTCAAGTTTCTGCTTCTTTTTCTCCATTGGCTTGCTTTGGCTTCACACTCACTGCCAAATCCAGTAGATTATTCAATATACCTTTAACAATGTTTTGGGAATCATTTTTTTGTCTAAAGAATGCGTAGCACGTTTGTTTACTTCATACATTCTTAGAAAGAGACATGTTGTTGTTTACTCCACACCGGAAGTTGATATTTTAAATCGACACTGCTTTAAAATACACTACCTTACCATCAATATTTATTCCCAACAATTGATTTATGCACGCACTGAGTGTATAATATAGTTTAACCTAGGTTTATAGAGTACCATTCAATGCCTGTATACGTTCAATGTGGCAGAATGAATGGCAATCGTGCTGTTATGTAAAGCATCCACACGATTCAGATTTTGTTTACGCTAGTAAAAAGTCATTGCGTTTCTGTAATTTCATGTACGTTTTTATACACTAAAAAATTAGCAGACATGCGTATATGCATTATTTCAAAGCGTAATTTACGCTAAGGCCAAAAAAAAATTGTTGTGTTTCTGGTGGCATGGCCAACAAGAGGACAATGATGGTCCTGAATCGCTCACCTTCTGACCCAATTTTCATGAAGATCCATTGAAAAATATGGCTTCTAGAGAGGTCACAAGGTTTTTCTATTATTGACCTAATGACCTAGTTTTTGAAGGCACATGACCCAGTTTTGAACTTGACCTAGATATTATCAAGGTGAACATTCTCACCAATTTTCATGAAGATCTCATGAAGAGTATGACCTCTAGAGAGGTCACAAGGTTTTTCTATTTTTATACCTACTGACCTAGTTTTGACCACACGTGACCCAGTTTCAAATTTTATCTAGATATCATCAAGGTGAACATTCAGAAAAATTTTCATGAAGATCCATTGAAAAATATGGCCTCTAAAGTGGTCAAAAGGTTTTTCTATTTTTAGACCTATTGACTTAGTTTTTAACCGCAGTTGACCCAGTTTTGAACTTGACCTAGATATCATCAAGATGAATATTCAGACCAACTTTCACACAGATCCCATGAAAAATATGGCCTCTAGAGAGGTCACAAGGTTTTTTTATTATTTGACCTACTGACCTAGTTTTTGATGGCACGTGTCCCAGTTTCGAACCTGACCTAGATATCATCAAGTTGAACATTCTGACCAATTTTCAAGAAGATCAATTGAAAAGTAATGCCTCTAAAAAGGTCACAAGGTTTTTCTATTATTTGACCTACTGACCTAGTTTTTGATGGCAAGTGACCCAGTTTCGAACTTGACCTAGATATCATCAAGGTGAACATTCTGACCAATTTTCATGAACATTCATTGAAAAGTATAGCCTCTAGAGAGGTCACAAGGTTTTTCTATTTTTAGACCTACTGACCTAGTTTTTGACGCAGTTGACCCAGTTTCAAACTTGACCTAGATATCATTAAGATGAACATTCAGACCAATCTTCATACAGATCCCATGAAAAATATGGCCTCTAGAGAGGTCACAAGGTTTTTCTATTATTGGACCTACTGACCTAGTTTTTGATGGCACATGACCCAGTTTCGAACTTGACCTAGATATCATCAAGGTGAACATTCTGACCAATTTTCATGAAGATCCATTGAAAAGTACGGCCTCTAGAGAGGTCACAAGGTTTTTCTATTTTTAGACCTACTGACCTAGTTTTTGACGGCACATGACCCAGTTTCGAACCTGACCTAGATATCATCAAGGTGAACATTCTGACCAACTTTTATGAACATCCATTGAAAAGTACGGCCTCTAGAGAGGTCACAAGGTTTTTCCATTTTTAGACCTACTGACCTAGTTTTTGAAGGCAGGTGACCCACTTTCGAACTTGACCTAGATATCATGAAGGTGAACGTTCTGACCAATTTTCATGAAGATCTTGTGAAATATATGGCCTCTAGAGAGGTCACAAGGTTTTTCTATTTTTAGACCTACTGACCTAGTTTTTGACAGCACATGACCTAGTTTCGAACTTGACCTAGATATCATCAAGGTGAACATTCTGACAAATTTTCATGAAGATCCATTGAAAAGTACGGCCTCTAGAGAGGTCACAAGGTTTTTCTATTTTTAGACCTACTGACCTAGTTTTTTATTGCAGTTGACCCAGTTTCGAACTTGACCTAGATATCATCAAGATGAACATTCAGGCCAACTTTCATACAGATCCCATGAAAAATATGGCCTCTAAAGAGGTCACAAGGTTTTTCTATTATTTGACCTACTGACCTAGTTTTTGATGGCAAGTGACCCAGTTTCAAACTTGACCTAGATATCATCAAGGTGAACATTCTGACAAATTTTCATGAACATTCATTGAAACGTATAGCCTCTAGAGAGGTCACAATGTTTTCCTATTTTTAGACCTACTGACCTAGTTTTTGACCTCGACCCAGTTTCGAACTTGACCTAGATATCATCAAGATGAACATTCAGACCAACTTTCATACAGATCCCATGAAAAATATGGCTTCTAGAGAGGTCACAAGGTTTTTCTGTTATTTGACCTACTGACCTAGTTTTTGATGGCAAATGACCCAGTTTCGAACTTGACCTAGATATCATCAAGGTGAACATTCTGACCAACTTTTGTGAAGATCCATTGGAAAGTACGGCCTCTAGAGAGGTCACAAGGTTTTTCTATTTTTAGACCTACTGACCTAGTTTTTGAAGGCAGGTGACCCACTTTCGAACTTGACCCAGATATCATGAAGGTGAACGTTCTGACCAATTTTCATGAAGATCTTGTGAAATATATGGCCTCTAGAGAGGTCACAAGGTTTTTCTATTTTAAGACCTACTGACCTAGTTTTTAAAAGCACGTGACCCAGTTTCGAACTTGACCTAGATATCATCAAGGTGAACGTTCTGACCAATTTTCATGAAGATCTTATGAAATATATGGCCTCTAGAGAGGTCACAAGGTTTTTCTATTATTGGACCGACTGACCTAGTTTTTGATGGCACGTGACCCAGTTTCGAACTTGACCTAGATATCATCAAGGTGAACATTCTGACCAACTTTCATAAAGATCCCATGAAAAATGTGACTTCCAGAGTGGTCACAAGCAAAAGTTTACGGACGCACGCACACACGGACGGAGGACGGACGCAGGAGGCCGCGCGATCACAAAAGCTCACCTTGTCACTTTGTGACAGGTGAGCTAAAAAAAGTAGGGTCGGTAGGTCAGTATTTTTTTGTGTGTGTGTGTGAAGCATTATTACCAAGTAAATGTAGCCTATTATCACAGTCAGGGGCGATATGCCTTCAGGCTTTGAGCTGTGTATTCGCCATCCCTAACTATAATTGCCGAAACTACATGTCATAAAAGCAACCTAATAACTAGAAAATGCTTTTGTAAAAAAGCGCATGTCTCCCCCAATGCAAAGTCCTATAGGCAAGAAGTCAATAGGGGTCAGGAGCGAAAGTCAAAGAGACACTGATGGTTGGCTGCAACAGGGATCATCTACTTGGCATGTCCAGTCATCTCGCTAAATTTCAACACTTTTGGCCTAGTGGTTCTCAAGTCACTGTTCAGGCTCCTGTGACAGTGACCTTTGATCAAGTGACCTCAAAATAAATTGGGGTCATCTACTCTGCATGTCCAATCATCCTATTAAGTTTCCACATTGTAGGTCAAGTGGTTCTCAAGTTATTTCCAAAAAATGATTTTACATGAACAGGCCACTGCGACCTTGACCTTTAATAGACTGACCCCAAAATCAATAGGGGTCATCTACTCTGCATGTTCAATCATCCTATGAAGTTTCAACATTCTGGGTCAAGTGGTTCTCAAGTTATTGATCGGAACTGGTTATCAATGTTCAGGCCCCTGTGATCTTGACCTTTAATGGAGTGACCCCAAAAACAATAGGGGTCATTTACTCTGCATGAACAATCATCCTATGAAGTTTCAACATTCTGGGTCGAGAGGTTCTCAAGTTATTGATTGGAAATGGTTTTCCATGTTCAGGCCCCTGTGGCCTTGACCTTTAACAGAGTGACCCTGAAATCGTTAGGGGTCATCTACTCTGCATGAACAATCATCCCTTGAAGTTTCATCATTCTAGGTCAAGTGGTTCTCAAGTTACTGACCGGAAATGGTTTTCAATGTTCGGGCCCCTGTGACCTTGACCTTTCATAGAGTAACCCCAAAATTGTTAGGGGTCATCTACTCTGCATGACCAATCATCCTATTAAGTTTCAACATTCTGGGTCAAGTGGTTCTCAAGTTACTGACCGGAAATGGTTTTCAATGTTCAGGCCCCTGTGACCTTGGCCTTTGATGGAGTGACCCCAAAATCGATAGGGGTCATCTACTTTGCATGTACAATCATCCTATGAAGTTTCAACGTTCTGGGTCAAATGGTTCTCTAGTTATTGATCGGAAATGGTTTTCAATGTTCAGGCCCCTGTGACCTTGACCTTTGATGGAGTGACCCCAAAATCAAAAGGGGTCATCTACTCTTTATGATCAATCATCCTATGAAGTTTCAACATTCTGGGTCAAGTGGTTCTCTAGTTATTGATCGGAAATGGTTTTCAATGTTCAGGCCCCTGTGACCTTGACCTTTGACGGAGTGACCCCAAAATCAATAGGGGTCATCTACTCTTCATGAACAATCATCCTATGAAGTTTCAACATTCGGGGGTCAAGTGGTTCTCTAGTTATTGATCGGAAATGGTTTTCAATGTTCAGGCCCCTGTGACCTTGACCTTTGACGGAGTGACCCCAAAAACAATAGGGGTCGTCTACTCCAGCAGCCCTACAACCCTATGAAGTTTGAAGGTTCTAGGTCAAATGGTTCTCCAATTATTGCTTGGAAATGAAGTGTGACGTACTGATGGACGGACGGACAGGGCAAAAACAATATGTCTCCTGGGGGAGACATAAATATAAGCCAGTTAGTCCGATCGTGTATTCAACACTCAGGCTAAGAGCTAAAAGAAGTGTGTCGGTATCTTGACATCTGAAGTGGAGATCAAAGCAGTATAGTTGCCCGAGATTGTCATGGCATTACGTCATGTTTTCGCGCCATGTGACACATCACTGTCTGATTGTACCGCCTCGGTTCTTTAAATTGCTGAGAAGAAATCAGTAAAAAAGATTTATTTCTATATTTTTTTTTAAAAGCGAATGTGCACTGACAGCTAAATGTGTCAAACGATAATAGTGGATATCCTACCTTGGTGACCTATTTGCTCTCAAGGAATCTACATTATTGTTTGAGAAGAATATCTTACATAGTGTCGTGTCAAAAAATACATGTACAAAGGTTCATTTACTTATTAAACTTATTAAAAACCACAGCGACATCATACTGCTTTATTTTAAAACTACATTTCTATTTATGTTCACGAGGTCACGTAATCTATTCTGCGGCACTTACAGAAATCTGTTCGCCAGAAATCGTTTTACTCGATGTATTTAAATTGCTGTCACTTTTTCATTGCTTAAGATTTTTTAATTCTGTTTTGTGTACTTTCTTGTCAAAAGTCAAAATTTTATGACCATAGTATGTATTATTTATTTACTTTTAGAAATAATTAAGATCGCGCTGTTTGAAATTTTACAGATAATTGTATGAAAATTCGATCGATTTTATACAATTTTGCCTATATTTCTGTTGATACCTTATTAAAATCGTTATAGAATTGGAACTGTATTACTTCATAAGCGGTGTTGAAAATTTGAGGCAATTATATTTAAAGATGAATGCACTACACGCGTTTTTTGAGTACGTGTCTATAAACAAAAATAACGGCGATGTTTAAAATTAGATATTACGATAGGTCGCACGTGCTCGTGGAATGGAAAATTACCGGCATGACGTTTTGATATCTTTATGATTCGCAGGTAAATTCCAGTCAATCCAGGTAATTTTTAGGGATGTAATTTCTGAATTTGGTAAAGTAACAACGTAAAAACCACACGCCCGATCGACCGAGTATACAGAGAGATCCACTCGTCCTATCCAGACTTTAACTCGCCAATATTGGCGGGCGAGTTGAATTTTACACAATAAATACCGGACGGTCGGACCGGCCTTGACTCGGAAAACGGTGGTCCGCGTCAAAATCCTCCGGTCTTGTCCGTCAGACCGACGAATTTCGCAATGACTCTGGACATTCGCGGTTATTACCAAGAATTTTTAAATCTGACATGGTCGTAAATTTATTTTAAGAAATGCCAATGAAAAGCTGCAATGAACAAGCGTATATCATTGGTAACAAGAGCTGTCGGAGGACAGCAACGCTCGACTATTTAACAGCCTTGTCGCTTGAATGAATAAGAAAGTCGAAAAAGGGGCATAATTTAGTAAAAAAGTAAAATAGGGTTATGGAACCTGCATAGTGCTTATCAGCTCATGACAGTGGACAAGTGTATGAAGTTTCAATCCATTCCCATTAGTGGGTACTGAGATACCAGCTTACATATAAGAATTTAACCCAAAAACTCCTAAGTTCAAAAAGGGGCATAATTTTGTAAAATGCAAAGTTGAGTTATTGACCCTTTGCACTGCATGTCATATCATGACAGTGAACTAGTGTGTGAAGTTTCAATCCTTTCCCATTAGTGGATACTGAGATACCAGCTTACATACAAAAACTTAACCAAAAATTTCTATGCTGAAAAAGGGACATAATTTTGTAAAAAGCAAAATAAAGTTATGGGACCTGCTTTGTGCATGTCAGATCATGACAGTGAACAAGTGTGTGAAGTTTCAATCCATTCCCATCAGTGAGTACTGAGATACCAGCTTACATACAAAACCTTAACCAAAAAATTCTAAGTCGAAAAAGGGGCATAATTTTGTAAAAAAGCAAAACAGAGTTATGGAACCTGTGCAATGTAAGTCAGTTTATCACAGTAAATAAGTGTGTGAAGTTTCAATCCATTCCCACAAGTGGTTACTGAGATACCAGCTTACATACAAAACCTTAACCAAAAATTTTTAAGTCAAAAAAGGGGCATAATTTTGTAAAAAAGCAAAACAGAGTTATGGAACCTGTGCAATGTAAGTCAGTTTATCACAGTGAATAAGTGTGTGAAGTTTCAATCCATTCCCACAAGTGGTTGCTGAGATACCAGCTTACATACAAAAACTTAACCAAATCGGGACGCGGACGCCGACGCATGGGCGAGTCCAATAGCTCTACTATTCCATGAATAGTCGAGCTAAAAAAAATAAATAACTTTAATCATAAATATAGGTTAGAAATTGTTACTTTATTAAAAACAAAACGCTAGCTTTGAATTTTGTTTGTTTGTCACATATTTTCGCAACCCTAATTTTCGGAAAATTTCTGTCATTTTAATATTGAAATATTTACCTATGTAAATTTATATATTTGAAGATTAGTTATTTTATAAAACATTGGGAAACACCCGAAACGTTAATTAAAACTGTATGGAACTATAATTGGGGCCTGATAAGGTATTACATCGCGTATTGAAATGTAAATTTTGACTGTCCAAATTGCAGACCTGACACGTGTCAAACAGAGTAAAATGACACTTGTCAAACGGAATACAGGGTTTCCGCTGCTATTCGCCAATTCCTTTTTTGGCGAAAAAAAATTTCCACAGTTAACAATTTTAAATGTGCGTAAAATAAACATCTGTTTTACTACCGGAAAGAACGATATAGTACAATAGAAACGTGCAGACTATCACGGATAAATAATTATACACAGCGTGTCACGGATAATCCGATATTTAGCAATACACGAAGACAATACACCGACGAAGACAATACACCGTGTTGATACTGAATTACACCTCTGGGCATAATTTAAAACTTCGCGGAGTCACGAGAGCGTTCCTCCACACAAGAACGATTATCAGTCAATCTGATCTGCCAAATTCAGACCCGCCTACTATTACGAAAGCAAATGAAACGAAATATTTGCTGAGCGCTTCGTCTAAAGCCCCACCCATTTTCTTGATACAAAAACGCAAGTTATTTTTAATATCAAGCCAATTCGCCGAAGTAATCGATAATAATGAAAAGTCGAAGATATTACAGAATGATAAATTTGTTCGATTGTAAAATTTTACTGTTGAATAAATCTACGCGCTCGTAAATTTTGGTCGCGTATTTCAGCGTGTTCGTAAAATTTCAGTCGAAGAATTGAGATACAAATGAATTAAAGCAGTTTGTTTGGTTCTTTTACGTGCCCAACGTATAGCATTGATACACAGCCCCATTCAAGGGCATCAAAATATAGAGCTACTTGTACCAGGAAGGTCTAATACGGGGAGTAGACACTCCGTATAAATCAATACATTTACCGTATTTTCCCGAATAAACGCCCCCTTGGGGCGTTACATTTTCCAAAGAGTTCATTTGAGGTAAAAAAAATAAAAAATGAAAATTTTTACAAAACTTAAAAACATCGTTCAAACCAACTGTAAAGTGTTTCTGTGTTGTTGAATTCCCCCAAAACATAATTATTTGGCATCCAATTTAATGCAGTGTGTCTTAAAATTATGCATTTAAATACGGTACCTCATGTATTCCGTGACACGCTCACGACATTACACATTACGTCATCATACCCAAACAGCTGTGTACTCCGATAATATTTTCCTTAGTACATGCGGGTAGCAATACACAATGTCAGTGGTTTGACACGCTGCTTGTGTGTCGGCTTCTAAATTAAAAGTTATTAAAACTGCCGAAGAAAAGGTTAACACTTTGCCGCAATTTTGTTTAAAGTCGACAGGAAGCTTGTGCGCGGGTGGTGCAAAAACAAATCAAAAATGGATTTACCGTTTAATTTTCTATTTGATGATTGGATATGTACCGTACTTAGGATAAACGTTTTGGATTTACAGTACATGGACTGTTTAAAAGTGTGTTTAATTCTTAATACAATGGATACTTACTGTAAATTACTTATTATGTGGACTTATAAAAATGAGGTAGAGCGCTCCAGGTGATTTTTTTTTCGTTCTTGTTGACTTTTTTTCCCTCCAAAACGGGTGGGGGGGCGTTAATTAGAGGGGGGCCTTAATTCGGGAAAATACGGTATAGATCTGTATTATGCTGTCGTCCATACCTGTAAATATCGACCAGTTTTTAGCGATCAATATTTTGTTTTCGCCACTATCGATTAGCATGTAATTAGCATATTACCTCATGTTAATCATGGAGCTATAACGCTTTTTGTTCAAAGGGTTTACCAGTCACATGTTAAGTGGCGGTAATTAGATGATCAGAGATTGATCTAAAGTGATTCTGAAGGAAAAACAGAATGCAACTGCATGTGGTGATATGCTTAATTATTATGAATTAACTCGAGCTCACTTCCCTGAAGAAATATTTTACCACGTAACTTCAAACCTGTGTTAAAGGACCGATTTTTGTTAAATTTGAATAAACTAGAAATGTGTCCATGGGACACAGATGCCCCCACTACATGACATTAGTCAGGGGCCAGAACTCCTACAATACTGAATGAATCCTGATGCGAAACCCCAGGTGCACAACTACACATGCTGACCAACATTCCTGTAAACTTTGGTGATTCTAGGTCAAATACTTTTGGGGCTATGCGCGACACAACATTAAAATGACCAATTTTTTACTAAGTCAGGGGCCATAACTCCTACATGACTGGATGAATCCGGACGCGAAACCCCAGGTGCACAATTACACATGCTGACCAACTTTTGTGACTCTAGGTCATATACTTTTGGAGCAAGGCACGACACAACATTAAAATGACCAATTTTTACAAAGTCAGGGGCCATAACTTCTACATGACTGCATGAATCCGGACGTGAAACCCCAGGTGCACAACTACACATGCTGACCAACATTCCTGTAAACTTTGGTGATTCTAGGTCAAATACTTTTGGAGCTATGTGCGACACAACATTAAAATAACCAAAATTGTTACTAAGTCAGGGGCCATAACTCCTACATGTCTGGATGAATCCGGACGCGAAACCCCAGGTGCACAACTACACATGCTGACCAACATGCCTGTAAAGTTTTGTGACTTTAGGTCATATACTTTTGGAGCTAGGCACGACACAACATTAAAATGACCAATTTTTACAAAGTCAGGGGCCATAACTTCTACATGACTGAATGAATCCGGACGCGAAACCCCAGGTGCACAACTACACATGCTGACCAACATTCCTGTAAAGTTTTGTGACTCTACGTCAAATACTTTCAGAGCTACGCGCGACACAACATTTTCGAAAGGACGGACGGACGGACGGACAGACGGACGGACGGACGGACAAGAGCAAATCTATATGCCCCCCCCAAAGTGGGGGCATAATAAAATGGAAAACAAGAGGACCATGAAGGTCCTGAATCGCTCACGTCTTCCCACATGACCCAGTTTTGAGTATGACGTCGTTTTATCTATTATTTGACATAGTGACCTAGTTTTTGAGCTCATGTGACCCAGTTTTGAACTTGACCTAGATATTATCAAGATAAAAATTCTGACCAATTTTCATGAAGATCCATTGAAAAATATGGTCTCTAGAGAGGTCACAAGGTTTTTCATTTATTTGACCTATTGACCTAGTTTTCGAAGGTACGTGACCCTGTTTTGAACTTACCTAGATATCATCAAGGTGAACATTCTCACTAATTTTCATGAAGATCTCATGAAAAATATGGCCTCTAGAGAGGTCACAAGGTTTTTCTATTTTTATACCTACTGGCCTAGTTTTTGACCGAACGTGACCCAGTTTCGAAACTGACCTAGATATCATCAAGGTGAACATTCAGATCAATTTTCATGAAGATCCATTGAAAAATATGGCCTTTAGAGACGTCAAAAGATTTTAAAAATTTTAGACCTACTGACCTAGTTTTTGATGGCAGTTGACCCAGTTTCAAACTTGACCTAGATATCATCAAGATGAACATTCAGATCAACTTTCATACAGATCCCATGAAAAGTATGGCCTCTAGAGAGGTCACAAGGTTTTTTTTATTATTTGACCTACTGACCTAGTTTTTTAAGGCACATGACCCAGTTTCAAACTTGACCTAGATATCATCAAGGTGAACACTCTGACCAATTTTTATGGAGATCCATTCACAAGCATGGCCTCTAGAGAGGTCACAAGGTTTTTCTATTTTTAGACCTACTGACCTAGTTTTTGATCGCACATGACCCTGTTTTGAACTTGATTTAGATATCATCAAGATGAATATTCAGACCAACTTTCATACAGAGCTCATGAAATATATGGCCTCTAGAGAGGTCACAAGGTTTTTCTATTTTTAGACCTACTGACCAAGTTTTTGATCGCATGTGACCCAGTTTCGAACTTGACCTAGATATCATCAAGATGAACATTCAGATCAACTTTCATATAGATCCCATCAAGGTTTTTCTATTATTTGACCTACTGACCTAGTTTTTGATGGCAAGTGACCCAGTTTCGAACTTGACCTAGATATCATCAAGGTGAACGTTCTGACCAATTTTCATGAAGATCTTGTGAAATACATGGCCTCTAGAGAGGTCACAAGGTTTTTCTATTTTTAGACCTACTGACCTAGTTTTTGATGGCACATGACCCAGTTTCGAACTTGACCTAGATATCATCAAGATGAACATTCTGACCAACTTTCATAAAGATCCCATGAAAAATGTGACCTCTAGAGTGGTCACAAGCAAAAGTTTACAGACGGACGCACGGACGGACGACGGACACTGCGTGATCACAAAAGCTCACCTTGTCACTTTGTGACAGGTGAGCTAAAAAAACCAGAAAGCTGACACTTTTCTTAATCTTGTAGAGCCATGATTATAATAATTGTTTATAATGTCAGATTTCTACATACAGAAACAAACATTCTTCTTGAACGCAGAGAATGTTTCAAACGAAATTGTTGTGTAAACTCCAAAAATTAGTTTAATTAATTCAATCGTAAAACTGATGTGTGAAAAATACAATGTATTTAAATTAAAATAACAATGATTTTTTTTAAAAAGGCCAACAACGAAGTTACATTTAGTATTCTGTATTTTAGATAAAAGTGCAGAAAATCATCTAGGTTTAACAAGCATTTAAATGGTGAAGAACAAAGCAATATCAAAAACAAGAGGGCCATGAAGGCCCTGTATCGCTCACGTCACTGACCTACTGACCTAAAGATCATCAAGATCACCATTCTGACCAAGTTTCATTAAGATATGGTCATAAATGTAGCCTCTAAAGTGTTAACTAGCTTTTCCTTTGATTTGACCCGGTGACCTAGTTTTTGACACAACATGATCCAGATTTAAACTTGACCTATAGATCATCAAGATTAACATTCTGACCAAGTTTCATTAAGATATGATCATAAATGTGGCCACTAGAACGTTAACAAGCTTTTCCTTTGATTTGACCTGGTGACCTAGTTTTTGACCCCAGATGACCCAATATCAAATTCATTCAAGATTTTATTGAGGGTAACATTCTGACCAAGTTTCATTAAGATTGGGCCAAAATTGTGACCTCTAGAGTGTTAACAAGCTTTTCCTTTGATTTAACCTGGTGACCTAGTTTTTGATCCCACCTGACCCAGACTTAAACTTGACCTATGGATCATCAAGATTAACATTCTGACCAAGTTTCATTTAGATAAGATCATAAATGTGGCCTCTAGATTGATAACTAGGTTTTCCTTTGATTTGACCTAGTGACCTAGTTTTTGATCCTACATGACCCAGATTCAAACTGGACCTTGAGATCATCAAAATTAACATTCTGACCAAAATTCATTAAGATACAGTCATAAATGTGGCCTCTAGAGTGTAAACTAGCTTTTCCTTTAATTTGACCTAGTGACCAAGTTTTTGACCCTACATGACCCAGATTCAAACTGGACATTGAAATCATCAAGCCTAACATTCTGACCATGTTTCATGAAGATATAGTCATCAATGTGACCTCTACAGTGTTAACAAGCTTTTCCTTTGATTTGACCTGGTGACATAGTTTTTGACCCCAGATGATCCAATATTGAACTCCTCGAAGATTTTATTTAGGGTAACATGCTGACCAAGTTTCATTAAGATTGGGCCAAAATTGTGACCTCTAGAGTCTTAACAAGCTTTTCCTTTGATCTGACCTGGTAACCTAGTTTTTGACCGAAGATGACCCAATATCGAACTCATCCAAGATTTTATTGAGAGTAATATCCTGACCAAGTTTCATTAAGATTGGGCCAAAATTGGGACCTCTAGAGTGTTAACAAGCTTCTCTTTTGATTTGACCTGGTGTCCTAGTTTTTGACCCCAGATGACCCAATATTGAACTCTTCCAAGATTTTATTGAGGGTAACATTCTGACCAAGTTTCATTAAGATTAGGTCAAAATTGTGACCTCTAGAGTGTTAACAGTCAAATAGTTGACGACAGACGACGATGGACACAGGGCAATCACAAAAGCTCACCTTGAGCACTTCGTGCTCAGGTGAGCTAACAAATATTTTCAGGCAACAGTTTACAGTTTCGACTTGCTATTTTCATTAAAATATGTCCTAATTTTATTGTTCTAAATACTCTGAATCAACAAGGCAAATATCATGTAAAAAACGACATCCTTCTCTCTGGGTAAGACAAGCCTAGATTTAGCCATTTTCACACGGCGAAATGTAACATTAATGCAAATATTTTCCATTTAAAAACAGATGCAGGCAATAATTTCATGACAGAACTTTTGTTTTCAACAAAAATTCAACAAATGCTTTCCCAGATTTTCACTGAAAGGACGAGTTAAACTGTAAGGCGTAAGTGTGTGGGTAATAGCAGAATAACCTACAGCATACGCTTCGATTGGACGACAGCATAAGATAAGATAAATGCCGCATTCCAGCCCCCGTATCAATTGTTCCACCTTGTACCTTTAGGTGGTACTTTTGCTATACATTTTATGTATGAAACGTTAAAGAAATTTAGATATATATATAATGAAATTTAAGCCTTTTTGAAAAGTTTTTCAAAAGTCATAAAATAAAATAAAGCACACTGTTTTGGGTAAATGACCTTATATAAATTTTCAAATAAAAAGTTAGAAATTAAAGAGCCAAATGTTCATGTTTTAGAAACATCTTAGTAATGAAAAATGACCATTAAAGGGAGATAATTCAAAACTGGCAAACTATATATAGGGATAGTTTTATAGATTTGTTTTGAAAATGGTTGAGAATTAAGATTAAAACCTATTTTTGACTCGGTGTGATATTAGGATAGACTGGTTCAAGAGCAAATTGCATAGTTAAAGTATGAAATAAAAAGAGATTGAAAAAAAATGGTTTATAATTTTGAACTGACTACTTATCTTTACATGATAAATCAATGTTAATGTGTATGCATCTGCTTGTTGAGTTATTTGTGGAATGTAGAAAATAAATTTAAAAAACTGAACTAATTGAGTGATATTATATTAATTCTAATTTTTTCAACATTATTGAGGCGTAAAAAAAAAAATTGGTTGTTTCCGGAGGCCCGACCTACCCTATTTTTTTACCGCCGACCCTAAACTTTTTTAGTGGTAAAATCGGGCCGCATATTTTTGCAAATAAGTATATTATTATTTTTATAGCTCTTTGCACGAATGGACTACTCCACCGGTCGGGCGAGTGGTTTTTACGTGGTAACTTTACCAAATTGAGAAATTACATCAGGCAAAATTACCTGGATTGACTGGAATTTACAAAGAATCGTAAAAATATCAAAACGTCACGCTGGTAATTTTCCATTCCACAAACACGTGCACCCTATCGTAATATCTTATTTACATCGCGGTTACTTTTGACACAATAAATGCGCGTGGTGCATTCATTTTTCAATGTAATCGCTTCAAATTTTCAACACCGCTTCAGAACTAATACAGTTTGAGTTCTATAACAATTTTAATAAGATATCGACAGGAATGTAGGCAAAATTCTTTAAAAACGATCAGATTTTCATATAATGTTTTGTAAAATTTCAAACAGCGCGATCTTGATTATTTACTTCTTTCTTAAAGTAAATAAACGGTACATACTATGGTAATAAAATTCAGACTCTTGACCAGAATGTACAAAAAACACAATTAAAAAATCTTAAATAATGAAAAAGCGGCAGCAATTTAAATACATGGAGTAAAACGATTTTTGGCAAACAGATTTCTGTTAGCACGGCAGAATAGGTTACGTGACCTCGTGAACGTAAATAGAAATGTGGTTTTAAAATAAAGCAGTATGATGTTGTTGCGGATTTTAATAAGTTTTAAATTATTCATAGTACATGTATTTTTTGACACAACACTTTGATATTCTTTTCAAACAATAATGTAAATTCCTTGAGGGCAAATAGGTCACAGAGGTAGGCTATCCACTATCATCGTTCACGGTTTGACACATTTACATGTCAGTTTATTCGGGATATTGCACATTCGCTTTTTAAAAAAGATAAAGAAAAAACTTTTTTATTGATTTCTTCTCAACAATTTAAGGAATCGAGAAAGTGCGATCAGACAGTGATGTGTCACATGGCGCGAAAACATGACGTAATGCCATGACAATCTCGGGCAACTATACTGTTTTGATCTCCACTTCAGATGCCATAATAACCGACACACTTCTTTTAGCTCTTTGAGGGTGTGTTAATTGATGATGAAAACAAGGCTAATTACTTAGTTTATCATCAGAATAATTACTGATAATTGTTAATGTTTTTTTTTTTCACTTTCAACACTGGTCGACGTCGGATGGATGATGATTATTGTGTCCATATTTTGGGACACTTTTCAAAATAATTATTTTTCGGGATAACAGATTGCTACAGTCTTCCATTTTTAATTATTTTAGAAATAAGTCCTGTTTCTTTGAGTCATATGAAGTTATGACGTCTACAACATCACAATTCATGTGATAGAATTGGAGGTCCACTAAAGTCTGAGCAGGTCTACTAGATTTCAGCAGTTGGTGGACCTGCTGAAAAAACTTAAGGTCGAGGCCTGCAGAGTCTTGAAAAGTCAGGTTTTAGATGGAATTTACAGGGTTTTCCCTAGCCCCCAAAAAGGTGGTAAATTTACCACTTTTCGAGGTCCATGTCCCCCTTTTCTTAGCAAAGGGGGGCATGAGTTTTCCCCAAAAAACAATTTTTCAAATTAATTAAAAGTTAATTTCAATCAATTTAAACTATTAAAAGCCCAAAAGAGTATCAAAGTATTCAAGCAAATCCAAACATGTCCCCCCAAATAGTCTCTTTTTTCCAGAAAAATAAATTTGAGGGGACATGATGTCCCTCAAAATAAATTTCCTAGGGAAACCCTGGATTTATAGTAGTAAGACGTTGAACAACCACTTGCAGCTTTATTAATTCACAATTTGGGCATACCAGTAAAAGCTTCATAGTCTAGCATTTCCAGTTAGTCCAGAATTTTAGACTGGGGTAGGGGGTGACGGTATTAATCTCAATGCAGATCAAAGATGCAAATCATATTCCTGGCCAGTGCGCTTTTACTTGGTTTTAGTTTGAAATATAAATGTTGGTTGTTGAATAATATTCAATATTAAAATTATTATTTAAAGAGAAAAGCCACAGCAAGATTTCATTCAAGTTTCATGTTTAATCAAATATAAACCATGTTCTCCGCAAGTAATTGCCAACTTCTCCACATGAATTAGCGGCGGAGAATGAATGATATAGGACACAACGATCCTATGACCACTTGATCCGTAGATCGACTGCTCTACCTATTGAGCTAATCGGATGGGCTACTCTGGAAATGAAAAAACAACAAAACGCAAACATAAAGCAAATATTTATTTCATAATATTTAAATACACAATCAAATGGCATTTTATATTGCTAAAACATCATCAAAGTCATTGTACATTCAGGTGTAAATCAAACATAACAATAGGATGCATCTTTATAAGGTTTATAATCTCCCTGTTTGAAACTACGATGGTGTTAGGTTAAAAAAAAAAAAAAAAAAAAAAAAAAAAAATGCCTACCTACCTACCCTATTTTTTTTGCCATGTCACTGGAAACAATTTTTTTTAGGCCTGATCATCTGCTGCGCGCACCTTTTTCTAAAAAAATCTAAGCGGCGGAAAAAAAATTGTGCCCAGTGGAAACCCTGGGAATACACGATAGGAAGTGGCATATTATTACAGCAGTTGGATAAACATTGGTGATATTGTGTAAAAAGTGTAACATGATGCTAAAATAAAATTTTTAAGCCAAGTAAATGACATACTACCGGTCTTCTAGAGAACCGGTACCATCTTCGTAATGTCTGCCTTAAATTGTTTTTGCATTGTTTACTTAAAGTGTTTTAGGCTGAAAAGCATCGTATTTACATAGATATGTGATCAAAATACAGCCGTGGTTGGACGTAAATCTAGTTAAATTCAAAGTTTTAAGTAAATCGCAAAGTATTCTGAAGAGTTCATTTCTTGCCTAAAAAGTCGCCTGCATCAGCTTTCGTGTTTGCAAGCATTTGGTGCAAATTATATTTTGTAAGATTGAAACAAAATTAATGCAATCATAAACCGTCAGTCTGCTGTGTATTTGACATCTTTGAAGTAGTGACACCTGTCAGAAAATTAAAAGAAGCAAACGCACTTAAGCGTGACTTAATTATCAAGTATATTGTAGTGACAGGGATGGTATAATAGCACAGCGGTTTTGTTTGATCTTAAAGTCAAAACAACGCGCTATCGTGGTCATGCATTTATCAATTTAAGCTAAAAAAAAAATTACGGTTGGCAGTTAAAATTTACGGTCGGTCGGGCCACCAGAAACACAGCGGTTTTTTTTAGGCCCAATACGCATCTTATCTGGAGCCCTGTCAAGATTAACATTCTGACCAAGTTTCATTAAGATATGGTCATAAATGTGGCCTCTAGAGTGTTAACAAGCTTTTCCTTCAATTTGACCTGGTGACCTAGTTTTCGACCCTACATGACCCAGATTCTAACTGGACCTTGAGATCATAATGATTAACATTTTGACCAAATTTCATGAAGATACAGTCATAAATGTGGCCTCTACAGAGTTAACAAGCTTTTCCTTTGATCTGACCTGGTGACCTAGTTTTTGACCCCAGATGACCCAATATCAAACTCATCCAAGATTTTATTGAGGGTAATATTCTGACCAAGTTTCATTAAGATTGGGCCAAAATTGTGACCTCTAGAGTGTTAACAAGCTTTTCCTTTGATTTGACCTGGTGACCTAGTTTTTAACCCCAGATGACCCAATATCGAACTCGTCCAAGACTTAATTGAGAGTAACATTCTGACCAAGTTTCATTAAGATTGGATCAAAATTGTGACCTCTAGAGTGTTAACAAGCTTTTCCTTCGAATTGACCCGGTGACCTAGTTTCTGACCCCAGATGACCCAATATCGAATTCATCCAAGATTTTATTGAGGGTAACATTCTGACCAAGTTTCATTAAGATTGGGCTAAAATTTCATTAAGATTGGGCTAAAATTGTGACCTCTAGAGTGTTAACAGTCAAATTGTTGACGACAGATTGACGACAGACGACTGACGGACGACGCACACAGGGCAATCACAAAAGCTCACCTTGAGCACTTTGTGCTCAGGTGAGCTAAAAATACTGACTGATGAATGGCAAACATGCTCAGGTGAGCTAAAAATACTGACTGATGAATGGCAAACAGTACAGATCATGATCAGTGTGTCCAGCATGATAAGGGTTAAAATGTTTTAAAATGCAACTTAAGCCCCTGAAAACATTGTCCAAATCAGTTAATCAAGTCGGAAAGGAAAATGATTTAGATCTAATCTGTTATACAGTTTTATATTTGACCAAAAATTTCCTAAAAATTGCTGGTCGGTAAAATCTAGATTTTCATAAAAACTCCTGGATTTTCAAGTGAAATCTCCAGGAAAATTGTCCACGGAATGTATGGAGAAGTCACTTCTCCCAATTTTTCTGGGCAAGCTTGAACCCTGCTTTCTATCAGATCGTTTGTTCATAATGATAATGGTGTCTTTTTATTTATGATTGTATGTCTGAGAAATCAACAGTCGTTTGAAAATTGGACCCTATTCAGTTTATTACATGTCAGCGGTATCGCCAGTGTAATACTTTAGTAAGTGTCTGTTGATTTGAACACGAGTGATCAAGTCGGTAAACGCTTCAATATGATAATACACTGACACAAGCTTATGCGAGATTAGTCCAAATAATAGGAACAGCGTGATAACTTCTGACTGTCGCTGTCTTCGTCACACCCAAGCTTAAACTAGAAAATGCTTTTGTAAAAAAGCGCATGTCTCCCCCAATGCAAAGTGCTATAGGCAAGAAGTCAATAGGGGTCAGGAGCGAAAGTCAAAGAGACACTGATGGTTGGCTGCAATAGGGATCAACTACTTGGCATGTCCAGTCATCCCGCTAAATTTCAACACTCTTAGCCTAGTGGTTCTCAAGTCACTGTTCAGGCTCCTGTGACCTTGACCTTTGATCAAGTGACCTCAAAATAAATAGGGGTCATCTACTCTGCATGTCCAATCATCCCATTAAGTTTCAACATTGTAGGTCAAGTGGTTCTCAAGTTATTTCCAAAAAACAATTTTACATAAACAGGCCACTGTGACCTTGACCTTTAACAGACTGACCCCAAAATCAATAGGGGTCATCTACTCTGCATGTTCAATCATCCTATGAAGTTTCAACATTCTGGGTCAAGTGGTTCTCAAGTTATTGATCGGAACTGGTTATCAATGTTCAGGCCCCTGTGACCTTGACCTTTAAGGGAGTGACCCCAAAAACAATAGGGGTCATTTACTCTGCATGAACAATCATCCTATGAAGTTTCAACATTCTGGGTCGAGAGGTTCTCAAGTTATTGATTGGAAATGGTTTTCCATGTTCAGGCCCCTGTGGCCTTGACCTTTAACAGAGTGACCCTAAAATCGTTAGGGGTCATCTACTCTGCATGACCAATCATCGTATGAAGTTTCATCATTCTGGGTCAAGTGGTTCTCAAGTTACTGACCGGAAATGGTTTTCAATGTTCGGGCCCCTGTGACCTTGACCTTTCTCAGAGTGACCCCAAAATCGTTAGGGGTCATCTACTCTGTATGACCAATCATCCTATTAAGTTTCAACATTCTGGGTCAAGTGGTTCTCAAGTTATTGACCGGAAATGGTTTTAAATGTTCAGGCCCCTGTGACCTTGACCTTTAATGGAGTGATCCCAAAATCGATAGGGGTCATCTACTTTGCATGTACAATCATCCTATGAAGTTTCAACATTCTGGGTCAAGTGGTTCTCTAGTTATTGCTCGGAAATGGTTTTCCATGTTCAGGCCCCTGTGACCTTGACCTTTGATGGAGTGACCCCAAAATCAGTAGGGGTCAATTACTCTTTATGACCAATCATCCTATGAAGTTTCAACATTCTGGGTCAAGTGGTTCTCTAGTTATTGATTGGAAATGGTTTTCAATGTTCAGGCCCCTGTGACCTTGACCTTTGACGGAGTGACCCCAAAATCAATAAGGGTCATCTACTCTTCATGATCAATCATCCTATGAAGTTTCAACATTCGGGGTCAAGTGGTTCTCTAATTATTGATCGGAAATGGTTTTCAATGTTCAGGCCCCTGTGACCTTGACCTTTGACGGAGTGACCCCAAAATTAATAGGGGTCATCTACTCTTCATGACCAATTATCCTATGAAGTTTCAACATTCTGGGTCAAGTGGTTCTCTAGTTATTGATCGGAAATGGTTTTCAATGTTCAGGCCCCTGTGACCTTGACCTTTGACAGAGTGACCCCAAAAACATTAGGGGTCGTCTACTCCAGCAGCCCTACAACCCTATGAAGTTTGAAGGTTCTAGGTCAAATGGTTCTCCAGTTATTGCTCGGAAATGAAGTGTGACGTACGGACGGAAGGACGGACGGACGGACAGGGCAAAAACAATACGTCTCCTGGGGGAGACATAATTATTCCACATATTTCTGTTAGGAAATCTCCAATTAAAATCCGCTGGGAACGTTTTCTGGCATTTGTAATGATAACATCTCTGATAATGAATTAATGTTGACGTTAAAGCATAAACTTGCCTCGCTTACATTTTATGAATGTATAATTTGTGTTTTATTTCTGTAATGAAATGATTGTTTTAATAATGATTTCATGTATTTTCAACACTTAAGCTAACAGGGCCCTCTCTACATTTTGGGGGATTGGGGTCGGGGCCCTTGGAGGGGGGAATTTCGCCTGGTTTTCAAGGGAGGGGGGAATTCATTCTGGAGATATGACATCTGATCATAACCCCTTAAATTAAGGTCAATTGAGTATTACAGATATCAAACTAATGTGAATATATAAGAAGTATTGTACAGAACATAATCTATTGAAAACAGGCAACTTTTATTTTCTTTTATTAAATCAGTTAGGTGACATCCAATCGAGGTTCACATGTCGTCATTAACGGAAGCACCAGCAGTATCCACGGACATTGTCTCAGCAGAAGCCGGAGCAGGGCTTCCCTTCATCGTATCTACCTGATTGTGCATGTCTGGCCCTGATGAAACAGCGGTGTCCGTGACAGTAGTTTGTTTTTTGAGAGCATGCTGCTTAAAAAGCAAATCTATTTTTGCGCATTTCGCCCCAGTTGCATCCGTGATCTTTTTACTGTATGATGTGCATTATGCAACATTTTTTTTTCAAAGGGAAGTAACTTTGCATACACGCATCCGGGGAACTGAAAAACGAGCGTATTATACGGATCAGTAAAACCAGGGGTTCCACTAGACCTGAAAACCCAAGAGTCCCTGGACCCTTGGGTCCAAATTTTGAAGGGTCCTTTTTCAAAATACAAGGGTCCTGCCCCAACACATCGATACAATTGACTATATTTTCTTATAAAGTAATACTACGTAATTAATAGCTACTACAACCAAGAACATGTTACAGCATAATAACAATTTCTGTTTCAGGTCATCTCATATTTTAAATAAATTTTTATCAAAATTCATTTTAATTTGATGAGGTTTTTCTTCAATATTTTTGTTTGTTAGATCTAGCAGAAAAGTGCTAAAACTCTCTGTAAAAATGTATCCAAAAACGTACTATCCGGATACTGGTACACTTTTGGAATGTCGTCTGAAATGTTGTTTTTGTCAGTTACTTGGTCCACTAAGGTAAACCAGAGATAGTTCCTCAAATAACAGTGTACGAAATTCAGATTTGAATCCAATAGCCCGTTCGGGCTACCAGATTAAAAATTTTCCAAGCCCGACACCAATTTCACTAGCCCGAACTTTAACACCTTAAAATACATAATTTTTGCACCATATAACATTTTGTTTTACAGACATCTCTATGCATGTTTGAAGTAATAAAAAGACATACAGTACATGTTTGCCATGTTTTTGAAAAATTTTAACTCGAAATACTCCAGTCCAGATCAGCATCGTCAGAGTCCAAAAGCATCGGACATGACACTCCTTGCCAAAACGAAATCTAAACTGTTATGCCCGATTTTTTAGGATCCGCACTCGCCAATTACTGCAACTCGGACTGTTGACAATTTGTAATATGTAATACCGAGTGCTGAATACACATTACACACACGCTGATAGCATAATTTAAGCTCCACCTACTGCAGGTACTTGTGAGATTTTCGCGAGAAGTGTGAAAGCTAATCAAATTATCCGTTACGCTAGAGGTGATTGTATTCAGCCAATTAGAGCTGCGGTTACGTCTTTGACACTGTGTTTGATTGTCAACACGTAAGAGTGCAAAAACCAGTAATTCCATAAGCGTTTCTCAGTCTGGAAAATCACGATGCAGTACTCGTTTAATTAGCATGTTTTTTTTTAAACAAAAACAAATGAAGAAAATTCGGTAGCCCAGTCGGGCTTGTACCTGTGGAAAATCGGTAGCCCGAGCTGAAATTTGGTAGCCACGGGCTGTCGGACTACCGTGAATTTCGAACACTGAAATAATGATGCTGCTTTTCATTAAAAATTGCATTAAAAGTCAAGTTTTTTTAGTGAATTTTGGAAAAATTGCATATGTCATCGGGTGTAATTAGAATCGTGAATGGACATTCTAAACTTATTTTTACTTTCCAGATTCATTTAAATTTCATTTAAATTTGTGGATTTTCTCGTTGAAGTTAAGGTACAATCATTAAACAATGATCTAATTTAAAGTTTGCATGAAGAAATCTTGCAGGACACTTTTCACGTGCTCGGTATTCAGCTGGTCGCTTAATTACGATAATTTAATAATTGGCGCCTTTTTTGACAGTATGCAGGCTCAATACGGGTAACGCTTTATCAATTAATGTTAACACTTCATTGATTCTCATTACCTATGTGCACTCACCGTGACGTAACTTGCTGATAAAGAAAAATCAGCGTGGCATGTCCACAGGATAAAGGGCGAGAATTTAGCAGAAGATCAAAGGCAGGAGGGCATGACCGCGAGTGTTTATTTTGAATACACGTGTTTATCGTGGACATAGTTTTACTTTAGGAAATGACTGATTATCAAAGGAAAATGTCTCCGGGTCCCGAGAGACGCACAGGCAATTATCATGCCAGGTCCTTTGAGCGTCTTTTGAAAATCTCCCCGACCCGGGCTCCTCAGACTATGGGTATCGATTTTTTTCTTGATTTTTTTGTTCTTTCGAGGGGGAATTTTTCTGTACTTGGGGGAAAAAACATACTATTTCGAGGGGGGAATGGGGCCGAATTTCGGCCCCGAAAATCGGCAAACGAGGGCCCTGGCTAAATACAGTCTTTCGATCTTAAGACATTTTGTCTTTCAAACGAGATATTTCTCTTTTCCTGCACAATAGCTTATGTATGTACATGTTTTACTCTTACTGGTACTGATGATAAAAGTAGCAGTGCGCATGCGTGAACTATGGCGGACTTTTGAAATTAGGAGAAAAAATATATGAAAATTTTGGAAAATAACGATATATGTGGATAATTACAGACAATGTCAGAGTTTATTTTGTGACTTTTTGTTAGTTCTGATGGATTATGCATTTTTTAACTGTGTCAGTGTTTCTAAATGGGTCAAAAAAGAAAAAAAAGCAACTGTTCTCCGCAGGACAAAGGAAGTGATCTGAAACGTTTAGTAATGGCTACTGGTGTTCAACCGTGTGGTATACCTTGTGGCCCAAATGCCCAGTTAGCGTTTCAATCGCCAAATGGACAATATCAGGAAAATAACTCCATGTATACATCTCCATAGGCAAGTCAAAATTTCGTTAACCCGCAATCATTTTCTTATATACAAGCAATGAACAGTGGTTCTCCAAATTCACAAAATATGCATCTGTGGCCTATTACTGCGACCACTATGAATGGAGTGAATACTGATCAGTCCTCGTCATTGATACAAAGGCTTGATAGTATAGTCAAGAAATTGACTCAGTTAGACACTATTAAATCTACCGTTGAAAAAATAACGGGTCGCCTTGATAATATAGATCAAAAGGTAAATTACATAGAAACTAAACTAATCGAGCTGGAGCGTAGCCGGGAGTACGATTCATCATACATGGAGGATATCTGTAGCAAACAGAAGGAGATTGACTCATTATTGTCCAAATTAAAATCGTTAGAGCAACAACAGTCCGAGCAAGAACGGACTATGAAAGCGGACATTACGGACCTGAAATGCCGAAATATGCGCGATAATTTACTCTTTTTTGGAATTCCGGAAGTACGGGGAGAAAACGATGCAGATTGTGTTGAAAAAGTACTGGATTTAATAGAGAGCAAATTAGAAATTGAGGATGCTAAAATTAACATCAAACTATACCGTGCCCATCGCATTGGAAAGTTCGATAAGGCCAAAAAAAAAAATTGTTTGTTTCCAGTGACATGGCCAAAAAAAATAGGGTAGATAGGTAGGCATTTTTTTTTTTTTTTTTTTAAACCTAACACCATTGTAGTTTCAAACAGGGAGATTATAAACCTTATAAACATGCATCCTATTGTTATGTTTGATTTACACCTGAATGTACAATGACTTTGATGATGTTTTAGCAATATAAAATGCCATTTGATTGTGTATTTAAATATTATGAAATAAATATTTGCTTTATGTTTGCGTTTTGTTGTTGTTGTTTTTTCATTTCCAGAGTAGCCCATCCGATTAGCTCAATAGGTAGAGCAGTCGATCTACGGATCAAGTGGTCATAGGATCGTTGTGTCCTATATCATTCATTCTCCGCCGCTAATTCATGTGGAGAAGTTGGCAATTACTTGCGGAGAACATGGTTTATATTTGATTAAACATGAAACTTGAATGAAATCTTGCTGTGGCTTTTCTCTTTAAATAATAATTTTAATATTGAATATTATTCAACAACCAACATTTATATTCCAAACTAAAACCAAGTAAAAGCACACTGGCCAGGAATATGATTTGCATCTTTGATCTGCATTGAGATTAATACCATCACCCCCTACCCCAGTCTAAAATTCTGGATTAACTGGAAATGCTAGACAATGGAGTTTTTACTGGTATGCCCAAATTGTGAATTAATAAAGCTGCAAGTGGTTGTTCAATGTCTTACTACTATAAATCCAGGGTTTCCCTAGGAAATTTATTTTGAGGGACATCATGTCCCCCCAAATTTATTTTTCTCGAAAAAAGAGACTATTTGGGGGGACATGTTTGGATTTGCTTGAATACTTTGATACTCTTTTGGGCTTTTAATAGTTTAAATTGATTGAAATTAACTTTTAATTAATTTGAAAAATTGTTTTTTGGGGAAAACTCATGCCCCCCTTTGCTAAGAAAAGGGGGACATGGACCTCGAAAAGTGGTAAATTTACCACCTTTTTGGGGGCTAGGGAAAACCCTGTAAATTCCATCTAAAACCTGACTTATCAAGACTCTGCAGGCCTCGACCATAAGTTTTTTCAGCAGGTCCACCAACTGCTGAAATCTAGTAGACCTGCTCAGACTTTAGTGGACCTCCAATTCTATCACATAAATTGTGATGTTGTAGACGTCATAACTTCATATGACTCAAAGAAACAGGACTTATTTCTAAAATAATTAATCAAAGGCCTGAAGGCCTGAGTCGGCTAATGATTGATGTACTGACAGTATAGTCTACCAGTTTCAGTTTGTTTTTAGTTTTTTTTTCCCCAACTAAAGAGAGATTTTGTTACAATAAATGAAATGAACATTTGGTCGATGCCTAGTAAAACTTTGATTGACATTATACAAGTATTTTATAATTTAAACCCAATATATTTCTCTAAAATTGAAGAGTGGTTCGCAGAAATAAAAATGTTGAAAGTACAAACTACAATTTGACAGCTGACACTAAGATACTGCCCATGACTTTATATATTTTCCAGTAAACATTTGCCTCCGGCATTGCCAAAAGAGGCAATTATCGGCTGGTATATATTCGCACATGATAAAATTTGAATATGACAATTTATAATATTAAAATTTTACAGCGCGGATTGCCACATACAATTTGTAACGGATGGACGAAAGAACTGATATTTTACAGATATTATAATGGGCCTGGCGATAGCCTTGTCATATGTTAGGTATTGTTCAATCATATTATAAGTGATGTCAATTTAAAGTATACTTACTTTTGCGTTTAGAGATACATGTATGTAAATGTTGCTGAGTGTCAATATATAGTGTAACCGATATTCATAAATGCAGTTCTTTTTTAGTTAAAACTATCATTTATTCTATTTCA
This sequence comes from Mercenaria mercenaria, assembly GCF_021730395.1. Taxonomy (NCBI): domain Eukaryota; kingdom Metazoa; phylum Mollusca; class Bivalvia; order Venerida; family Veneridae; genus Mercenaria; species Mercenaria mercenaria. Next base: position 54,249 of record NW_026463512.1, read on the forward strand.
GACTTGTTAACCCCTTAAAAATCATGTCTGTTATCCCGAAGTCCACCCACTTTCAATTATCCATTTTGATTCATGTAGACAGACAGGCCCAGACTGGGCAGAAAAAATGTTTGAGCCATTTTTACGCGGTCGGTAGCAGGGTGGGTGTGGGGAGGGGAGTTTCTTTCCGCTTTAAATTGCAGTCAGATCTTGAAATGGGCATTGCGGCAGGTGGTAAAAGGGCAAATGTATCAAACTGTAAAGTGACAATATGGGGGAAGGGTGTGGGAGGATACCCCCTCCTGCAAGTAGGGTTTGAGGTATTACCACAAGAAATTTTTGAATATGTAGACCCTTGATACAGCCTTTGGTGCGATTTTAACTGAAAATCTTCTGTTTCAATTTCTAAATATTACCTAGATTCTTTCTAGTATTACAATATCCAAAGTATGACTGTCACTTCATCTTTTTACTTTCAGATCATGCCTCAGGACTAGAATATGAGTCTGATATTAGATTATATGTAGGTGTAATAAAAATAAATTCTAGAATCATTTCTGTTACAATAATATCTATCATGTATGTTACTGAATGTTAAAATTTCATAACACAGCTCGATATTTACCCAAAATATTATATCCGGATACGATTACACTTTTTTTCCAGTTTCAACAATATATTTTACAAATTGTGATGATACGAAGACATTTAGCAGCAATTGGCAGTATCTGACATTGAAGTTTACGGTTAAATTACCTCTTATTTAAATCTTTTCATAAAAACGTTGTTTCGTTTCGTCAAAGCAGCCAAACATAGACGATCTACTTTCGATTTCAAAAACTACAAGAAAATACAATTTAATGTTTCGCCGATTTGTTTATTTCTCGAAAAATAAGAAATAAAATCATTTTTAGTATCAGTAGTAACTAAGCAAACCAGTAAGAGCTTCTTCGTTCGATAATTTATCCGTTTACTGACTGCAAAATTCAACCCACGCAAAGTCGTAGAAGCGTTGTTATAAACAGGTCACGCGGGTTCGCCGACAAGTGTCCAGAATGTAGTTAGGATTCATCCGCGAAGTCTCGCGGAAGAATTAACGTACTGCACATATCTTATTCGGGTCATTTAAAATAAAGCTGTCATAATTTAATTTCATCGATGTGGTAAACTCTTTGATAAGAGACATTCAAATGCTTTCAGAGGTACCCACTCAATAAAATACTAGCAGTATGTTCTGGAACTATATTTTGTTTTTCGCTGGATGTTACGCAAGCTTTGTAAGTCTGCGCAATTCATAAAATGCACAGTGCAATAAATTTGTTATTTACGCAATGATTTTAAAGATTATTTTTTGAAACGGACAGGGTAACAAATGGGTAATTTGGCTAATAAGTTAATATGCAGTTTTTATTTGAATTTGTGAACATCATATTTGCTATTTTGTGACAAAAGGGCATAAAATTCGTCACCATAATCATATGCGCAAATGTATTACCAAATCCCGCAGAATCGTTATGCGTGTTTATGCTTAATGAGTTACCGCGGAAGAAAATACGTGGCTTTATTCGAGTATTGCACAATTACAAGTCATAAATATGACAGATAACATCGTATATTGGTCATCGCAAATAGGATTGATATAAATGAACTTCATTCGATCAATGAACTCTTTGAAATTAGAGACAATCTAATGGAAGTACATCACTTCGCTGTGTTGTGAGGCCATTTAAGAATCAGAAATCGTGCGATAGCAAGGACTCGTCAAACCCTTGACAGCGTTTAGCCGACTCAAAAATGGAAGACTGTAGCAATCTGTTATCAAGAAAAATAATTATTTTGAAAAGTGTCCCAAAATATGAACACAATAATCATCATCCACCCGACGTCGACCCGTGTTGAAAGTGAAAAAAAAAACATTAACAATTATCGGAAATTATTCTGATGATAAACTAAGTAATTAGCCTTGTTTTCATCATCAGTTAACACACCCTCAAAGAGCTAAAAGAAGTGTGTCGGTTATTATGGCATCTGAAGTGGAGATCAAAGCGGTACAGTTGCCCGAGATTGTCATGGCATTACGTCATGTTTTCGCGCCATGTGACACATCACTGTCTGATCGCACTTTCTTGATTCCTTAAATTGTTGAGAAGAAATCAATAAAAAAGTTTTTTCTTTATCTTTTTTAAAAAGCGAATGTCCCAAATAAACTGACATGTAAATGTGTCAAACCGTGAACGATGATAGTGGATAGCCTACCTCTGTGACCTATTTGCCCTCAAGGAATTTACATTATTGTTTGAAAAGAATATCAAAGTGTTGTGTCAAAAAATACATGTACTATGAATAATTTAAAACTTATTAAAATCCGCAACAACATCATACTGCTTTATTTTAAAACCACATTTCTATTTACGTTCACGAGGTCACGTAACCTATTCTGCCGTGCTAACAGAAATCTGTTTGCCAAAAATCGTTTTACTCCATTATTTAAATTGCTGCCGCTTTTTCATTATTTAAGATTTTTTAATTGTGTTTTTTGTACATTCTGGTCAAGAGTCTGAATTTTATTACCATAGTATGTACCGTTTATTTACTTTAAGAAAGAAGTAAATAATCAAGATCGCGCTGTTCGAAATTTTACAAAACATTATATGAAAATCTGATCGTTTTTAAAGAATTTTGCCTACATTCCTGTCGATATCTTATTAAAATTGTTATAGAACTCAAACTGTATTAGTTCTGAAGCGGTGTTGAAAATTTGAAGCGATTACATTGAACAAGAGGGCCATGATGGCCCTATATCGCTCACCTGTTATCATTGCACTTGAGGACAAGAAGGTCCTCAGAAAAATTATCTAAGTCCAAAGGACAGTAACAACAAAGGGAAGAAATTTAACCAAAAAGAAAAAAAAAATTCTTACAAGGTACAGATATGTCAAAATACACCTACAAATTGGAGGTACCATCCATGTTGTACCACAGAAAAGTGGTCTCGGTTTTTCCCTACGGCCAATAATAAAAAAGTTACTAAATATAAGCTATTTATAGTAACGTAAAAGGGAAGTAATTAAGAAAAAAAAATTATTGTAAGTGAAGAAAAGAAGGATCTGCCAAATAAATCTGTTGACATAAATGAAATTTCAGATCAGTATCTTCATTAGTTACGGAGATATACCCATTTTAATTTGAAATAAAGGGAGGTAATTTGACATAAAATCAGTTCATAGTTATCTACCCTGATTGTCTCAGTCCAACTAATAACAATAATAAAATTTCAAATAAGTCCTATAAGTACTTACCGATATAAATCCATTTTGATTACAATCAGGGGAGGTAATCAGATATAAAATAACTCTGAACCTATGCTTGGATCTGATTTGGGATGGAATCCAAGAATTATTGTTGTTGAAGTTATTTTGGAAGTTTGTATCAAATAAAACCATAAATGAAGTCTCTATATGGCTGCAAAAGCAAAAATAGCCAATTTTGGACCTTTAAGGGGCCATAACTCTGGAACCCATGAAGAAATCTGGCCAGTTCAAGAAAGGAACCAAGATCTTGTGGTGATACAAGTTGTGTGCGAGTTTGGTTAAAATCGAAT
>NW_026463513.1:0-57205 GCF_021730395.1 Mercenaria mercenaria
ATTCTTTTGTGTAGGTTTTCTGTCACTTCTAGTAAAACTGATTAGTATTCATTTTAAAGTATATACAACTGACAATATCACTGTTGGAATAATAATGGAAAATAAGTCAAGGTCAAACCTGACATTAAAGGTCAAATGTCATTTTCATGAAAAAATTCAAAGTACAGCATTTTTTATTTTTTCTTCGTTACAAATTATCTTGCCATTTTGTTCATTGAAAATAATTCTGTCTTATGTTTATTTGTAAATCAATGTCAGCAATGCAGATCTAATTTCAAAAACAGTGATTGGTAAAGCTAATATCAAAGGTAAAAGGTGAAATTTGCGTGAAAGACCGCAAAAATAGCATTTTTGCAATACTCTTCACTGTTTAAAGGTATTTTGTCATTATTAATATCTTATGGTTATTCCTTGAGGTTTCATACATGTAAATATATGGATCAAAATCAACAATGGAGATATCATAAGACATGGGTCTAGATCAGCCCTAATGTTAAGTTTAAAATTCATTTTCGGGTAATAAATTCAAAAGATATCACTGTTATTTTATTTTGTTTGTTCAAACATATCTTGTTGTAACTTGCTGTTAATTTATTTTAATGTTAGCCTTTAATTACTTACTTCCTTACTGCCTTCCATCTTCTTATGGCCGTTTTATATCTTATGATTAGATGCGGCAATGAACTGCACCGTAATTCTGCAGGTCGCTGATATCTCTCCACGGCTTGGTCTCAAATGGGATGTCTGTTGGCCAAACTTCCTGGCTTTGCTTCTTCCAGATAGGAACAGCTGTGAAACTGTGTTTGTTTCTCTGATCCGCACTGACATTTAGCTTTCTCTGCAACTTCCAGCTTCTTCATATGTTTTCTCAGGCCACAGTCTTCAATGCGTAGACAGAAGACAGTTAATTGGCTGTTTAGCTTGTGTAGACAGTCCTGATTTGGCAGGTAACCTCCATTTATGTTCTTCCAATCTGACGCAAAGCTGTTCTTCCGCAGAGTCTGAGCTTCTCTGTATGAAGTTGGAGGTTGGGGCTGTATTTGCCTGGTTGCTGTCTTTGCAAGTTTGTGCGCAGCTTCATTTCCAGCTATGCCCACCAACATGTGCAGGAATCTATCGAAATGCTACTTTGTTGTTCTCAGCAGGAATTGATGTTTTTCAACAGCTGTCTGATTAAGTTGTCTGATGGACCTGCTGAGAGAGCCTGAAGAGCTGATTTGGGGTCTGTTAAGAAATATATTGTCCCTTTCTCTCCTCGCTCATACTGTTCGAGTGTTGCCGATGTGAGGGCTTGCATCTGGATCTGTAGTTGGAGCATCTCTTGCCGACTGTATGAGAGAGTATGAAGGAGGAGCTGTCTGAAAATTTGATGTAGGCACCACCCCAAGCTTTCTGAACTGCCTTTTCCACTGATCCATTGGTATATTTCTTGGATCCAAGAGTGTGCTGGGTAGCGGTTATTGATCATTCTAGCGTAAGAGACTGTTGGTAAGCCTGATTTTGCTTTCCCTTTTCTTCTACTCTTGGCACCTCCAATCTGATTTTGGGAGCACATTGTCTGGGAACCCATTCTTTGGGCTCAGCGGCTCTGCCTCTGTGTCCAGTGCTGCTGCTTTCCCTTTTTTGCAGTTTTTTTGACGATGTGGTTAAGACTCTGTCTTTTCAGTCTGTTCTTGGTTCTGCTCTCGAATTTTGAGTGGAGTGGGTGGGATGGTAGTCTCTTTGCCTTCTCTGCATGGACAAAAGCTTTGTACTCTCGTCTTGTCTCTAATGGTTCAGGATTGCTCTCTTTTCGATTTATTTTAAATTGAGTTGTTTTCATTGCCCCGGGATTATCCTCAGACCTGAAATTGAACCTTGCCCAGTTTATCTTTACTGGTTTTAGAATCAGGTACCAATGAGGTTGATGCGTACTCTGCTATGTACCGTACGTTGCCTGTGTAGACTTCCAGAGGATCTTTGCATTTACTCCCCAACTTGTTCCAGCCAGTTTTGTTTTCATAATATCGAGTTTTTTTTTGAAGGCCCTATCCTTTGACCTTTAATGTAAGATTTGACCTTGACTAATTTTCATTATTATTTCAATAATGATATCATCTGTTATATATACTTTAAAATGAATAATAATTAGGTAATAGTTTTTAAATACCCTCAAAAAATAATGAAAAACCATTGCAAAAATACTAGATATTATGGCTAATTTTCACGCAGATTTGAACTTGACCTTTGATAATAGGTTTGGCTTTGCCTTATTTGGATAAAACCTACATTCCTGACCTAGCTTGACATGTATACATTAAAATAAATTGCTAACAGAAAATTTAACAAGAGCTATTACTTTTGAACAAGTAATGAGTAAGTACGCTACAATTCGATCTTTTACACAAAAATACCCCTGACCTTTAATACCAGGTTTGACCTTAACTTACTTTTTCTTCCATGACATCGTCTGACATATATACAGTAAAATGAAAAAGACGATCAGTTACTAAAATGACAAAACAAATACTTTTTAACAATAAAACTTTTCAAACAGGTGATATTATTGCACATTTTATTCACTTTTTTGACCTTTGACATTTGAAAATATGGTTGACCTTGAATGTTTTGAAATAATATGTGCATACCAGATATCGCCTACTTTGTATACATTAAAATGAACTGATATTGTTGATTAATATTGACAAAATATCATAAACAAGAAGAAAAGTTAAAGGGCTATTTTTTCATTCTTTTACTTGAAAATGACCTTTGACCCTTAATATCACATTTGAACTTGTCTGATTTTAGACGATATCTTTATTACTGATATTGTCGGACAAATATACATTAAAATAAATTACGAGCAATTACAAATAATGATCAGAAATAGCTGTTATAATTCAAAAAGGAAACTATTCATGCAACTTTTCACAAAAATTTGACCTTTGACCTTTGATATAAGCTTTACCCTTGGCAGTTTTGGGGTTACCTTTGCACTGCTGACTTTAACCTGACATACAGACATTAAAACGAATTAACTTCAGTGACTAACAATGTGAATACAAATTAAAAACGTTAGAAAAGTAAATGTACCATTTTTCATATTTTTGCATGAAAATGAAATTTGAACCTTTAAAATTTTCAGAGTTGACCTGGCGTTTTGCAATAAGATTTGTATTTCTGACTTTGACCGATATATACACATTACATATATAAAGCTGACTGACTTATGATAACAAACTAATTTTTAAGAATAAAAATAAATTTCAAATATGCCAATTTATGTGATTTATAAAATAAGTTTGACCTTTGACCTTAAATATCAAGTATGCCCTTCATTCCTTTTTTGATGAATTTGTTTTTGCTGACATTGGTTGACATATATAACATTAAATGACAATCATATAGCTACTGTAATTAAACAGGAAAAAACTGGTAGACGTAAACTTTACCCCACCCCCTAAATTTTTACAAGTGAGTTTTACCACCCCTATCACAAACATAAGTGAACAAAATATAGATAGGCACGGCTTTGACACTTAAGAAATGGGTTTTCATGGAGGATATGAAATATTGTTTCCAAAAATGTATAAACTTCTTTTGGCCTCAATTGTTGCAATAAAAGTCCGTGAGCTCTCGGACCATATGGGATACACTTTTATTTCGGACCCTGTAAAGATGGTAATGAATAGTTTCGGAGTGATAAACTGAACACAGTGAATAGTTTGTAAAAGGATCAACGATATTGCACAATACATTTTAGTGAATAAACAAAAAATGGCAAAAAGAAAACATAAAAAATATATGTAATGCAACTTATTATGTGATTTAAAACAATGCTATCTGTCTTTCTTCTCCTTATTTGTAGAGCAGAACATATTTTTTTTATTTACAATTTCGTCAAAAATGTTGATCCGATTTATTGATAAGGGAGGTTACTCTGTAAGTCAAGTTTTCTATTTCTATTCTTAGCATGACCTACTTACCTATCTCATTTTCTATAAATAGAACAACCGCAGATATACCATACTGTAAAGCGTGAAATCGCCTGGACAAGGGAGCGTTCGTGTATTTACAACTTCGAAGAGAATATTAAAAAAAAAATTATGGAAAATTACAATTGCCTGCATAAAAATTCCTTGGAAAAAAACGTATTTACAAAGTAAATAAATTAGGAATCAATAAGCATAGATATGTTGAAATGAACGAAGGAAGTGCCGCTGTTAACTTATTTTTAACCTTTTTGTCTTATTTTCTTTGTTGATAGGTACAGTGATGTAATTTCAGAATGCGCACACTTTTGCAAATTCCTATTTCTATTTGTTTGTTTTTTTTTTTTTTTCTTTTTTCTTTCTTTCTTTTTTTTTTTTTTTTTTTTTTTTGCTTATGTGTCATATAGATCTACTCATTGTTTACAGATATACACTGTCAACTAAGATGTGCAATAGGTTAAAAAGCACTTGGCTGAATTTGTCAGTGACAAGTTTTTACTTCTTTCAATGTGGTTAGATCGAAATATCAAAAGCCATGGACCATAACTTAATCAAAGCATCAGTGACTTTAAAAATAGAATTCCTTGTTGAATTTATATGTTCATTGATCTTATATGACTAGTCAGTTGCTCTGGTTTTATCATATCTTGTTACTTGCTTCTTTCTTTTTTCTTTTTTCTTTTTAATTTAATAGATAGTTTTTGTATTTGTCCATTCCTGACAAAAAAAAAATAATAATAAAAAAAAAAAACATTTTCATTGAAATATTTTCTACACTTTGGCAGTGGTTATTATGCTTTCCCAAATTTCTTGTAATATTAGATTTGAACTAGACACTGACGTACTCCTAGTAACCTTACTTCAAGTTTATCGTTCGTCCGAAAAAAAAATGAATTCTATGATATTCAAAAGTATATAAGAAAGATTCATGCTTTGTGAATAGGGACACTATAGAGATTATTTATGTTATATCATTCTTTTCTTGGACAAAATTTTTTATTGTTTTTGTCAAGGGAAACAGTAAATTGCTGTGTATAATCTGCATTCTGAAATTAATAATGTAGGTGACTAAGGTCCATAAAACTTCATCAGTAAATAGAAAACACTCATTACATTACATGATATTAAAAATAATGGTTTCTGTGAACCATAACTTTGAAATAATTTCAACATTTCCTCATTTCCCAACAAACTGCATTTCTGTGAAACTTCATACACACGCTCCTGCATATAAGAACTTTTCACAGGAGATGACCTTAGTTAGTGAAATAATTACTTTAATTTTGTATGTAAAGGGACCACCTACTCGCAATGTTAATGTCATTGCAGGTAGAGGATTTGTATTCCATGGTAAAACTTTTCTTCATGTTTTAAACAGTTTATAACATATATTGTTTTATGTGCTAATGTTGATAACTTGTAGCCAGTCAGACTAATAAAGTAATGATTAGGTGATTTCTCATATTGCAATAAATGTACTTCAGACACAACACTTGGCGGCGTCTTTGATGCTTGCATCAATGAATTGCCTTGTAGTAAATATGAGTATGTTTTAAAATTATGTCTGGCTTTTTACAGTAGAAGTCAATTTTATCTGTACATTGTATTAATATTTTTATGATCTATGTTGTATATTGATGTACAGTGAAGAATAAAGAATAAATATTAGGTAAAATTTCGTCCGACAAAACACGAATTATCAACGAATTCCCGGGCTAGTGAAACCCACAGGACACCCAAAATGACAAATGTTGCAAGATCGCTTTGACTAAGCGTTACTACTGTCTAACAATTTTATCAATTTGTAAATACGTGAAAATGGACCATATATGAACCTGCAGCGATGATACTAATACTTGCCTTTTAGAAACGACAATCTGAAGCAAGTCGTCGGATAACAGATTTAATTAAGATCTCGAGATCTAACTAAATTTTAAACTTAATTTCCCATGAATAAACAAATATCATTATTCACAAATACATGATTTTTGTTAGATGAAAACCTCTATTATTTAACGTTTACACTTTTCGTCTAAAATGTTCTCAAAGTTAAGAAAAATCTAAGTTTCTTGACTGTGGTGTTAGATGTTGGATTTCTTTCCGTTTAAACCTCTTTGTTTTCATTAAAGTGCTTTTAAATTTTAACAGTTCAATGATTATTTCCTCAAAATATGAACATTTCAATTTCTTTCGGGCTAAACATGAAAACTAAAACATTAAGTTTTCTCATAAACATTCAAACTGTTTTTAAGAAAGATTATGTTCACTTTAGCTAAATTCATCGCCAGTTACGCATTTTTCGATTTTTTTCTCGGTCTGACTAAAGTTGTAAGTTTTTCCGACGGAATGTCTGGCAGTCCGTCCAGCATTTTTTTGCGAAGCCTGCTGTTATGTATAGCGGTCTTCTGAGTATAAGAGATGGGGTGTTAATTAATGCACCTCTAAAATACACTGGCTGCAGGACTGACATTCTGAGGTATATTTGTGGTGCATGTTTGTGGTGTTTTCTTTCACAATAATCTCATGAAAACCACAGCTATCTGCAGTTATTAAATGAAACTAACAATTCAAAGACTACAATACAGCATCGCTTGGGACTAAAAAATACCCATATTTAAAGTTAATTTAAGTACACAGATTTACTCAAGATCTCGTCGGATCCTTAATCTGTTGCTTTGCTTTCTGCAAGGGCATGGAGAACAAGCGTAAATTGTTTGTTAAAAGCTTTAAGAAATCTCTTGAAAGCATAGACCTCAACTTATCAAAATAATAGAAGACTTGGTTTGACTGACTCCATGATACTAAAGGACCAGAGGTTTTTCATATAATTATTTACCCCATCATTTTTGTGTTTTGCATAACGTGCTTTTCGTTTCCCTTGCGTGAATAAGACATTCAGCTATCAGGGGCTTAATTTTACATTAACATTGGAATATGGTGGGGATATAGAGAACGGACATGTTTGCCAAACTACTTCTTTAAACACACCCGCGTTGTTTTGCAGGCATTGCTGCACTGCGTTCCTTTATTTTTACGTTTTGAGCTTCCTGTCTATATGTTTTACTTTGTTCATGCATTTATCATATTCTAAACTATACATGCATTGCTGCAGTGTTACGGTTTAAAGAGGCTGTTTTGTTGGAACGTTGCATTGCCATCAGAGCATATCACATACCGGATCTGTTGGGAAATACTTTCAGTTGCAGAGAAGAAATGATGAAAGAAAGAAATGAAATAATTGCTTTGTTCCAGTTACGACAACATTACCACCTGCTCCTGATGCCATTCCTTCTGCAATTAGGTGAACATAATTGCAGAAAGCCTATGTTAAACTCAGAACGTTTTAAATGCAGGAGTAATAAGTAATACTGTGTGTAGATAGCTGTTATCTCGGGGCTGAAGACGAATTAAGTAAAATCACTCTCAGTCTTGATGTCAAGTTTGAATGAATATAAAATTAACCAGTAATTTTGAGTAATTTTAAGAAGACTATCATGAATTTAACACTTGCGTTAAGTTAAAAAATTCTGTATAACTTCTACTGACATAATTGTTTTGATCATGCTTAAATCTGATAACGATAAAATTGCAAACAATGCATGTAATAATTTGCACATGATCTTATAGTTAGAGCATAGCGACATTGATTTGTACTGAATTTTCGTAAAATTCCTTTCCTTCTATGTACTTATTTAAAACAGATATTGGTACCTTATATCCCCTTATAGTATGTTATATTTCTTGTAACTTTAGGAAATAATCATTTTTCAAATTCAACACCGTAAGAATAGTCGAAAAAAATCAACATCAAGAGGTAGAAGCGACGTGTAAAAATGCATTGTAAATTAAGTGGGTGGGGTACAAATTAAACTGTTAAAATAAATTAAATATATTTTTCTCTGAGAAAGTGTAAATATAAACATTTGAAATGTCACAGTAGCTTGTTTAATGACATGATATCCGATATTATTAGCAACTTTACTGATTTTGTCAGACATTATTCAGTAGTATTATTTTCGTAATTGGTCGCCATATTGATGACGTCATTTCCGGATCCAGTGGCGGTCCCCAGAAGAGATACATGTACATTATTTTTGTCTTAGGCCAAGGAATACTTTGGTATATGTTGCTATATTCCTCAACTACTTTCGAGCGGGATTACAAATGGCAGTGGACTATATCCTGTTTTGAAATATTAGCTCTCTGTCAGAAAACGGACAGGTCCCGCCACCAAAATATCGTCAGCTATTTTCAGCATTTTAGTATCTGAGTAGAAAGGTCAACATATCTAAGTTCCTAAATGTTTATTTTATCATTTTGAGCATTTTTTGTCCTAAGAACGTTTTGTCCCTGTAAAACAACAGTCTATTTTTATCCTGAATAGATCATCATATTGATTAGGTACACATGCGGGTGAATGGTGATAATGCGTTAGCATTAGTTTCGCAGTCTTCATATTTTTTTAATGATTTATTTTGTTAATCTGAAACTAAAGATTTAAATACATATTTCAGAATGTGATTTTAAGCACATAGCATGAATATCCAAATCTTTTTTGATAAAAATGTATTTAAACAAAACAGAAAAAACAGGATTTATATTAGCTCAGAACCGTATGATAAATAGTTATTATAACAGAATTATTTATATAGCATTTTTATACTGCTAAACGGTGTTTTTGTAAAAAAAAGATTTAAAAAAAACACCCGAAAATAATAATTAGGCTATACAGTAGTAAATAAATTTGCTATGTGTTCTACATAAAATTAACAGTCTTCTCAGATCTGTTAACATAGCTAGGTCCATTTTAAAAAGAACAACTAGCCTTATGTTCTTAAATGACCTATAAACCAACAAAATTACCAAGAAAATTAAGGGTCATGCATCTTCTAAGAGAGTTGTTTTTGTCTGAAAGGCTAACCAAACTGAAAGCTAAAATGTGAAACTCATTAGTAAGGTTTGTTTACATTTCTATTACTGCAAAAAAGCTCCAAAATGTCAAGGTAGGTCCACAATGAAACAAAACCAGGAACTGGCTTAGTTAAAACATACAAATACCACTTTAACACGGAAAATATTAGAATTATTTTCTTTCCGCCATTATCTGACTAGCCTGCTTGATTACTACTGTAACAAGAAAATGGTGGGCATTTACCACTTTATGCTGTCACGTGACCTGGTGGACGGCAAGAAAAAGTAAAGATGGCGAGCGTGGATATTGAGGAAAGGTAGGCTCCTTATTTGGTCATTGCTTTCCTTTATTGAAGACTTTTTAGCTCACTTGAGCTTCGTGCTCAATGTGAGCTTTTGTGATCGCCCTGTGTCCGTCGTACGTAGTCGTCCGCCGTCAACAATTTCACTGTTAACACTCTAGAGGTCACAATTTTGGCCCAATTTTAATGAAACTGGGTCAGAATGTTACTCTCAATAAAATCTGGAAGAGTTCGATAATGGGTCTGGGGTCAAAAACTAGGTCACCAGGTCAAATCAAAGGAAAAGTTTGTTAACGTCCTAGAAGTCACATTTTTCATAATATCTATATGAAACTTAGTCAGAATGTTAATCTTGGTGATCTTTAGGTCAAGTTTAAATCTGGGTCAGGTGGGGTCAAAAACTAGGTCATCAGGTCAAATCAAAAGAAAAGCTTGTTAACACTCTAGAGGCCACATTTTTGACAATATCTATATGGAACTTAGTCAGAATATTAACCTTGATAATTTTAAGGTCAAGTTTAAATCTGGGTCAGGTGGGGTCAAAAACTAGGTTTCCAGGTCAAATCAAAGGAAAAGCTTCTTAACATGCTAGAGGTCACATTTTTGGCAATATCTATATGAAACTTGGTCAGAATGTTAATCTCGATAATCTTTAGGTCAAGTTCAAAGCTCAGTCAGGTGGGGTCAAAAACTAGGTCAATGGGTCAAATCAAAGGAAAAGCTAGTAAACACTCTAGAGGCCACATTTATGACTGTATCTTCATGACATTTGGTCAGAATGTTAATCTTGATGATCTTAAGGTCAAGTTCAAATCTTGGTCATCTGGGGCCAAAAACTAGGTCGCCAGGTCAAATCAAAGGAAAAGCTTGTTAACACTCTAGAGGCCACATTTATGACCACATCTTAATGAAACTTGGTCAGAATGTTGATCTTAATGATCTTTAGGTCAAGACGTTTAAATCTGGGTCAAGTTGGGTCAAAAGCTAGGTCACCAGATCAAATCAAAGTTAAAGTTTGTTAACACGCTAGAAGCCACATTTATGATTGTATCTTCCTGAAACTTGGTCAGAATGTTAACCTTGATGATCTTTAGGTCAGGTTCGAATCTGGGTCATGTGGAATGTGACCTACTGACCTTCTTTCTTGTTTTTTAAGATACAGCCTTTAAATTTGGATAACATGTACGTTTTGCACACCGATCTTAAAACTAACTTTCAGTGACAATGAATGTGACCTACTGACCTACTTTCTTGTGTTTAAGATACAGCCTTGAAATTGGGATGACATGTACAATTTAGCAAACCGAACTTAAAACTGAATTTCAGTGACCTATTTTCTTTTTAGCTCACCGGAGCATGAAGTCGTCCGTCGTCTTCCGTCGTACGTCGTCCGTCTGTCGTCGTCAACAATTTGACTGTTATTACTCTAGAGGTCACAATTTTGGCCCAATCTTAATGAAACTTTGTCAGAATGTTACCCTTAAGAAATCCTGGACGAGTTTAATATTGAGTCATCTGGGTTGAAAAACTAGGTCACCAGGTCAAATCAAAGGAAACGCTTGTTAACACTCTAGAGGCCACAGTTAAGACTGTCTCTTCCTGAAACTTGGTCAAAATGTTTGTCTTGATGATTTTTAGGTCAAGTTCGAATCTGGGTCATGTGGGGTCTAAAATAGGTCACCAGGTCAAATCAAAGGAAAAGCTAGCTAACACTCTAGAGGCCACATTTAAGACCACAGCTTAATGAATCTTGGTCAGAATGTAATCTTGATGATATTTAGGCCAAGTTCGAATCTGGGACAGGTGGGGTCAAAAACTTGGTCACCAGGTCAAATCAAAGGAAAAGCTAGCTAAAACTCTAGAAGCCGCATTTATGACACGTATCTTAATGAAACTTGGTCAGAATGTTAATCTTGATGATCTTCAAGTAAAGTTTAAATCTGGGTCAGGTGGTCAAAAACTAGGTCACCAGTTCAAATCAAAGGAAAAGCTTCTTAACACGCTAGAGGCCACATTTTTGGCAATATTTATACGGAACTTTAATTAATCTTGATGATATTTAGGTCTAGTTCAAATCTCGGTCATATCTTAATGAAACTTGGTCAGAATGTTGATCTTAATGATCTTTAGGTCAAGACGTTTAAATCTGGGTCAAGTGGGGTCAAAACCTGGGTCACCAGGTCAAATCAAAGGAAAAGCTTGTTAACACTCTAGAAGCCACATTTATGACTGTATCCTCATGAAACTTGGTCAGAATGTTAATCTTGATGATCTTTAGGTCAAGGTCGAATCTGGGTCATGTGAAATGTGACACCTACTGACCTACTTTCTTCTTTTTTAAGATACAGCCTTCCAATTTGGATAACATGTACTTTTTGCACACCGATCTTGAAACTAACTTTCAGTGACAATGAATGTGACCTACTGACCTACTTTCTTGTGTTTAAGATACAGCCTTGAAATTTGGATGACATGTAGAATTTAGTAAACCGATCTTAAAACTGAATTTCAGTGACCTACTTTCTTGTTTTTAGCTCATCGGAGCATGAAGTCGTCCGTCGTCTTCCGTCGTACATCCGTCGTCGTCAACAATTTGACTGTTAACACTCTAGAGGTCACAATTTTGGCCCAATCGTAATGAAACTTTGCTAGAATGTTACCCTGAATAAAATCTTCGGCACATTTGATATTGGGTCATCTGGGATGAAAAACTAGGTCACCAGGTCAAATCAAAGGAAAAGCTTGTTAACATGCTAGAGGCCACATTTATGACTGTCTCTTCCTGAAACTTGGTCAAAATGTTTGTGTTGCTGATTTTTAGGTCAAGTACGAATCTGGGTCAAGTGGGTATCTAAAACTAGGTCACCAGTAAAATCAAAGGAAAAGCTAGCTAACATTCTAGAGGCCACATTTAAGATCATATCTTAATAAACTTTCGTCAGAATGTAATTTTGAGAATATTTAGGCCAAGTTCGAATCTGGGACAGTAGGGGTCAAAAACTAAGTCACCAGGTCAAATCAAAGTAAAAGCTAGCTAACTCTCTACAGGCCGCATTTATAACCATATCTTAATGCAACATGGTCAGAATGTTAATCTTGATGATCTTTAGGTCAAGTTCAAATCTAGGTCAGGTGGAGTTGAAAACTAGTTCACTAGTTCAAATCAAAGGAAAAGCTTCTTAACAAACTAGAGGCCACAGTTATGGCTGTATCTTCAAAAAACTTGATCAAAATGTTAACCTAGATCTTTAGGTCAAATTCGAATCTGGGTCATGTGGAAAGTGACCTACTGACATACTTTTTTAGCTCACCTCAGCACGAAGTGCTGAAAGGTGAGCTTTTGTGATCGCCCTGTGTCTGTCGTCATTCGTCGTCCGTCCGTCATCCATCGTCTTCAATTTGACTGTTAACACTTTAGAGGTCACAATTTTGGACCGATCTTAATACAACTTGGTAAGAATGTTACTCTCAATACAATCTTCGACGAGTTCGATATTTGGTCATCCGGGGTCAAAAACTAGGTCACCTGGTCAAATCAAAGGAAAAGCTTGTTAACACACTAGAGGCCACATTTATGAATGTTTCTTCATGAAACTTGGTCAGAATGTTAATCATGATGATCTATGTCAAGTTCAAATCTAGGTTAAGTGGAGTCAGAAACTAGGTCACGAGGTCAAATCAAAGGTAAGGGTTGTTAACACTCTAGAGGCCACATTTATGACCATACCATAATGAAACTTAGTCAGAATGTTAATATTGTTGATCTTAAGGTCAAGTTCAAATCTGGGTCAGGTGGGATCAAAAACTAGAACTGTCACAGGAGTGACTCATATACTTAGAATAATATAAAAATGTCAAAAAAAGCTTAATACTTAAAAAGAATTTTACTCGTCCTTGGAGTACTTCATTCTGGGCTTCCACATATAAGTAATACTAGTATAATACTAGTATAAATCTCTAATATTAGAGACACACTAAAAGTGAATACAAAAAAGTGTCTTACCAACCCACAGAAAAATGTATTTACTTTTTGCATAGGACTTATAATAAAAAAGTTAGAAAAATACCTAAAATATTGAAAATCTAAAAATAGGATTTCTAAAAATAGACTAATTCCTGGAATTTAAGGGGAAGAAACTCAATACAAAGGTTAAAATAGGTTACTTCCCTTTGGCTCTAAGCTAATCAGAATGAGATATAGTGAAAATACATCAAAATTAACCTTAAATTCTGAGTAATAGGGGACATAATTCAAGAAAAATTGGTGTCACAGTTATGCACCTTGTGTCACATGATGTGGGTGATGAGGTGGAACATCTATTTTAAGTTTAAATCAAATCCATTCAGTAGTAACTGAGATATAGTGAAAATACATCAAAATTAACCTTAAATTCTAAGTAAAAAGGGGCATAATTCATGAAAAATTGGTGTCAGAGTTATGCACCTTGTATCACATGATGTGGGTGATAAGGTGGAACATCTATTTTAAGTTTGAATCAAATCCATTTTGTAATAACTGAGATATAGTGAAAATACATCAAAATCAACCTTAAATTTAAAGTAAAAGGGGACATAATTCATAAAAAATTGATGTCAGAGTTAAGCCCCTTATGTCACATGATGTGGGTGATGAGGTGGAACAACTATTTTAAGTTTGAATCAAATCCATTTAGTAATAACTGAGATATAGTGAAAATACAACAAAATTAACCTTAAATTCTAAGTAAAAGGGGACATAATTCATGAAAACTTGGTGTCAGACTTATGCACCTTGTGTCACATGATGTGGGTGATAAGGTGGAACATCTATTTTAAGTTTGAATCAAATCCATTTAGTAATAACTGAGATAATAGATTTGCGACGGGACGGGACGGGACGGGACGCGACATATGTTTGGTGGGGGTATAACTAGGTCACTAAGTTAAATTTAATGAAAAGATAGTTAACACTCTAGAAGCCACATTCATGACCATATCCTAATGAAACTTGGTAAATGTTAATCTTGATGATATTTAGGTCAATTTTTAATCTCGGTCAGGTGGGGTCAAAACCTGGGTCACCAGGTCAAATCAAATGTAAAGCTTGTTAACACTCTAGAGGCCACATTTATGTATTTGTCTTATTGAAACTTAGTGAGAATGTTAAACTTGATGATCTTTAGGTCAAGTTCAAATCTGGGTCAGGTGGGTTCAAAAACAAGGTCACCAGGTCAAATCAAAGGAAAAGCTAGTTAAAAACCTATACGCCACATTTATGATCATATCTTAAGGAAACTTGGTCAGAATGTTAATCTTGATGTTCTTTAGGTCAAGTTTAAATCTGGGTCAGGTGGGTTCAAAAACAAGGTCACCAGGTCAAATCAAAGGAAAAGCTAGTTAAAAACCTATACGCCACATTTATGATCTTATCTTAATGAAACTTGGTCAGAATGTTAATCTTGATGTTCTTTAGGTCAAGTTCAAATCTAGGTCAGGTGGGTTCAAAAACAAGGTCACCAGGTCAAATCAAAGGAAAAGCTAGTTAAAAACCTATACGCCACATTTATGATCATATCTTAATGAAACTTGGTCAGAATGTTAATCTTGATGTTCTTTAGGTCAAGTTCAAATCTAGGTCAGGTGGGGTAGAAAACAAGGTGACCAGGTCAAATCAAAGAAAAAGCCTTTTAACACTCTAGAGGCAACATTTAAGACTGTATCTTCATGAAACTTAGTCAGAATGTTAACCTTGATGATCTTTAGGTCAGGTTTGAATCATGGCCGTGTGAGGTCAAAAACTAGGTCACCAGGTCAAATCAAAGGAAAAGCTAGTTAACACTCTTGAGGCCACATTTATGACCATATCTTAATGAAACTTGATCAGAATGTTAATCTTTAAAATTTTTAGACCAAGTTTCAATCTGGGTCAGGTGGGGTCAAAAACTAGGTCACCAGGTCAAATCAAAGGTAAAGCTTGTTAACAATCTAGAGGTCAAATTCATGACTTATCATCATGAAACTTGGTCAGAATGTTTATCTTGATTATTTTAGGCCAAGTTGGAATCTGGGTCATTCATGGTCCTCTTGTTTAAGATACAGTCTTGAAATTTGGATGACATGTACAGTTTTGCACACTGATCTTAAAACTGACTTCAGTGACCATGAATGTGACCTAATGACCACAATTACGATCATATCTTTATGAAACTTAGTCAGAATGTTAATCTTAATGACCTTAATGTTAAGCTCCAATCTGGGGCAGGTGAGATCAAAAACTAGGTCACCAGGTCAAATCAAATGTAAAGCTTGTTAACAATCTAGAAGCCACATTTATGTCTGTATCTTCATGAAACTTGGTCAGAATGTTAATCTTGATGATCTTTAGGTCAAGGTCGAATCTGGGTCATGTGGGGTCAAAAACTAGAGTCACTATGTCAAATTAAAGGAAAATCTAGTTAACACTCTAGAGGTCGCATTTATGACCATATATTAATGAAACTTGGTCAGAATGTCAATCTTGATGATCTTTAGGTCAATAGGTCAGGTGAACGATACATGGCCTTCATGGCCCTCTTGTTTAAGATACAGCCTTGAAATTTGGATGACATGTACAGTTTTGCACACTGATCTTAAAACTGACTTCAGTGACCATGAATGTGACCTACTGATCTACTTTCTTCAGGTAAGCGATACAGGGCCTTCAGGACCCTTTTGTTAAGATACAGCCTTGAAATTTAGAAGACATGCACAGTTTAGCACATCGATTCAGTGACCGTGAATGTGACCTACTGACCTACTATTAAAACTGAATTTCAGTGACCATGAATGTGACCTACTGACCTACTTTCTTGTTTTAAGCTCACTTGAGCAATGCTCATGGTGAGGTATTGTCATCACGCTGTGTCCGTTGTCCGTCGTTCATCGTTAAACAACTGTGTTTAAAAGACATCTCCTCTAAAACCACTGAATGGATTTTGATGAAACTTGGCATAGTTATTCCTTGGAAGGTCCTCTACCAAAGTTGTTCCAATGGTTCCGCTTGGTTGCACATAGGGGCCGCCAGAGCTATAAATAGAAAAAACCTTCAAACGACATCTCCTAAACCGACGGTCCAATTTTGAAATAATTTCATACAAATGGTCCTTATTTCACCCTCTACCGACATTTTTCAAATTATACCGATTCGTCGAAAACATGGCCGCCAGGGACGTGGTCACTTTTCCCTATATGTATATAGTGGAAATTAAAAAAAACTTCTTGTGTGAAACTGCTAGCCCGATTTTAAAATAATTTTACACAAATGGTCCTAGAATAACCCTATACCAAGATTGTTCAAATTATTTTGATTCGTCAAAAAAACATGGCCGCCAGAGGGCGTGGTCACTTTTCCCTGTGTATATAGTGGAAACTTTAAAACTCTTCTTGTGTGAAACTGCTAGCCCGATGTTAGAATAATTTTACATAAATGGTCATTGTGTGACCCTCTACCATGATAGTTCAAATTATATCGATTCGTCAAAAACATGGCTGCCAGAGGGCGTGATCACTTTTCCCTATATATTTATAGTGGAAAATTTATAAATCTTCTTGTGTAAAACTGCTAGTCCGATTTTAAAATAATTTTACGCAAATGGTTCTTGTGTGACCTTCTACAAATAGTGTTCAAATTTTCCTGATTCATCAAAAAACATGGCCGCCAGAGGGCATGGTCACTTTTCATCAACAATTTCTTTAAACAATATCTCCTCCAAAACCACTGAATGGATTTTGATGAAACTTAACATAAATGATCTCTGGGTAGCCCTCTTTCAAAATTATTCAGATGGTTCCGGTTCATTGAACGTAAGGGCCTTTTTGGTTAAAATAGCTTAAGTGCTCAATGTGAGCTTTTGTGATCGCCCTGTGTCCGTCGCCGTCGTCAGCAGTCGTCCGTCGTCAACAATTTGACTTTTAACACTCTAGAAGTCACAATTTTGGCCAAATGTTAATGAAACTTGGTCAGAATATTACCCTCAATAAAGTCTTGGAAGAATTAGATATTTGGTCATCTAGGGTCTAAAACTAGGTCACCAGGTCAAATCAAAGGAAAAACTTGTTAACACTCTAGGGGCCGCATTTATGAAAATATCTCTATGAAACTTAGTCAGAATGTTAATCTTGATGATCTATAGGTCAGGTTTGAATCTATGTCATGTGGGGTCAAAAACGAGGTCACCAGGTCAAATCAAAGGAAAAGCTTGTTAACACTCTTGAGGCAATATATATGACTGTATCTTCATGAAACGTTGTCAGAATGTTAATCTTGATGATCTTTAGTTCAAGTTTGAATCTGGATCATGTGGGGTCAAAAACTAGGTCACTAGGTCAAATCAAAGGAAAAGCTAGTTAACATTCTAGAGGACACATGTATTACCATATTTTAATGAAGCTTTGTCAAAATGTTAATCTTCATGATATTTAGGTCAAGTTTAAATCTGGGTCAGGTGGGGTAAAAAAACCTGGTCACCAGATCAAATCAAAGGAAAAGCTTGTTAACACTCTAGAGGCCACATTATGATTGTATCTTCATGAAACTTGGTCAGTATGTTAATCTTGATGATCTTTAGGTCAAGTTCAAATCTGAGTCAGGTGGGGTCAAAACCTAGGTCACCAGGTCAAATCAAACGAAAATCTTGTTAACACTGTAGAGAGGCCACATTTATGACAATATCTAAATGACACTGGGTCAGAATGTTAATCTTAATGATTTTTAGGTCAAGTTCAAATCTAGGTCAGGTGGGGTCAAAAACTAGATCACCAAGTTAAATCAAAGGAAAAGCTTCTTAACACTCTAGAGGCCGCATTTACGATTATATCTTAATGAAACTTGGTCAAAATGTTAAGCTTGATGATCTTTAGTTCAAGTTTAAATCTAGGTCAGGTAGATCAAAAACAGGGTCACCAGGTCAAATCAAAGGAAAAGCTAGTTAATACTCTACAGGCCACATTTATTATCATGCACAAAGGGGCATATGGGGTCTTCCTCCACTATTAAAGCTGGAAAGTCGCCATATGACCTATCATGTGTCGGTGCGACGTTAAATCCAATAACAACAACAACATTTATTATCATATCTTAATGAAGCTTGGTCAAAATGTTAATCTTGATGATCTTTAGGTCAAGTTCCAATGTGGGTCATGTGGGGTCAAAAACCTGGTCACCAGATCAAATCAAAGGAAAAGCTTGTTAACACTCTAGAGGCCACATTATGACTGTATCTTCACGCAACTTGGTCAGAATGTTAACCTTGGTTATCTTCAGGTCAAGTACGAATCTGGGTCATATGGAATGTGACCTACTGACCTACTTTCTTGTTTTAGCTCACCTGAGCACAAAGTGCTTAAGCTGAGCTATTGTGATAGCTCACCGTTCGTCGTCCGTCCGTCGTCCGGCCACACTTTCCTTTAAACAACATCTCTTCCTAACCAACAAGGCCAATTTTGATGGAACTTCGAAGGGATCTTCCTTGGATATTCTTCTTTAAAAATTGTTCAAAGAATTGAATTCCATACAGATCTCTGGTTGCCATGGCGACCGAAAGGAAAACCTTTAAAAATCTTCTTGTCCAAAACCACAGGTCATAGGGTTTTTATATTTGGTATGTAGCATCACCTAGTGGTCCTCTACCAAAATTCTTCAAATTATCCCCCTAGGGTCAAATATGACCCTACCCCGCGGGTCTCATGGTTTATAAAGATTTAAATAGGGAAAAACTTCGAGCTTCCAAACCCACAGGTCCTATGGCTTTGATACTAGTATTTGGTATGTAGCATCATCTAGTGGTCCTCTACCAAGTTTGTTCAAAATATACCCCTGGGGTCAAATATGGCCCCGCCCCGGGGGTCACATGTTTTATATTGACTTACACAGGGAAAAACTTTGAAAATCTTCTTGTGTATGTAGCATCATGTAATGGCCCCCTTACAAGTTTGTTCAAATTATTCCCCTAGGATTAAATATGGCCCCGACCTGGGGGTCACATGGTTTATATAGACTTATATAGAAAAAAAGTCTGAAAATCTTCTTGTCCTAAACCACATGTCATAGGGCTTTGATAATTTGTATATAGCATCATGTAGTGGTCCTCTACCAAGATTTTCAAATTATCCCCTGGGGTCAAATATGGCCCCGCCCATGGGGCACATGGTTTAAATAGACTTGTACAAAGAAAGCATTGAAAAAAATTCTTGTCTTAAACCATAAGGCCCAAAGCTTAGGTAATTAGTACGTGTTATGCTCTAGTGGTTCTCTACCAAGATTGTTCAAATCATGACCCGGGGGGTTTAGAATAGGCCATGCCCGGGTGGTCCCTTGTTTTACATAGACTTTTTAGCTCACCTGAGCACAAAGTGCTCGAGGTGAGCTATTGTGATCGCTCACGGTGCGGCGTCCGTCCACACTTTCCTTTAAACAACATATCCTCCTAAACCACTAGACCAATTTGATGAAACTTAACAGGGATGTTCCTTGGATGGTCTTCTTTGAAAATTGTTCAAAGAATTGAATTAAATGCAGAACTTTGGTTGCCATGGCAACCGAAAGGAAAAACTTTAAAAATCTTCTTGTCCAAAACCACAGGTCATAGGGCTTTTATAATTGGTATGTAGCATCATCTAGTAGTCCTCTACGAAAGGTGTTCAAATTATTCCACTAGGGTCAAATATGGCCCCGCCCTGGGGGTCACATGGTTTACATAGACTTATATAGGGGAAACTTTGAAAATCTTCTTGTCCAAAACCACAAAGCATAGAGCCTCAATATTTGGCATGTGACATCATCTAATGGTCCTCTATAAAGATTGTTCAAATTATGCCCCTAGGGTGAAAAGAGGCCCCGTCCCGGGGGTACCAAGTTTTACATAGACTTGTATATGAAAAAACTTAAAAAATCGTCTTGTCTGAAACCAAAAGACCTAGGCCTTTGATATTTGGTATGTAGCATTGCCCTTTGGTTCCCTACCAAAATTGTTCAAATTGTTCCCCTAAAATGAAAAGAGTCCCCATCCCGGGGGTCTCAAGTTTTACATAGCCTGAAATAGGAAAAAATTAAAAAAGTTTCTTGTCTGAAACCACAAAACCTAGGCCTTTGATGTTTGGTATGTAGCATTACCTTGTGGTTCTCTACCAAGATTCAAATTATGCCCCTAGGATAAAACGAAGCCCCGTCCCGGGGGGTTCCAAGTTTAACATAGACTTATATAGGATTTTGTTTTAAAATCTTTTTGTCTGAAACTGCAAGGCCTAGGCTTTTGATTTTTGGTATGCTGCATTGCCTAGTGGTTCTTTACCAAGATTTATCAAATTATGCCTCTGGGGTAAAAAGAGGCCCTGCCCTGGGGTCCCAAGGTTTACATAGACTTACATAGGAAAAAACTTTAATCTTCTTGACTAAAAGTTCAAGGCCTACGCTTTTGATATTCAGCATGTAACATTGCCTAGTGGCTCTCTAACAAGATTGTTCAAATTATGCCCCTGTGTGAAAAGAGGCCCCGCCCCGAGGGTCACATAGATTTTATATGAGTTACACCATTCGTAGAGGACTGCTAGATGATGCTTCATACCAATTATAAAAGCCCTATGACCTGTGGTTTTGGACAAGAAGATTTTTAAAGTTTTTCCTTTCGGCTGCCATGGCAACCAAAGTTCTGCATTTAATTCAATTCTTTGAACAATTTTTAAAGAAGACCATCCAAGGAACATCCCTGTAGTGAATACGTTATTGCGCCAAGTGTTGGCAGCAGAAATTTTGTGCTCTTGATATTTTGATTCTTCTGTGAAAACCAGTGACTTTAGAACCAAGATTTTTTGCATAGTGTTTCATGAATATATGTAGATAACATTTCTGTTATTTTAATTGGATTTATTCATTCGATAGTGGATTTTATTCAATAAAACAATTGGATGTACAATAGAATAGACTGCTTTTACCTGTAAAATAGTGTATATTTTTAGTGAACACAATCTCACAACATAGTGTGCTTTATAAAGTATAAAAGAGACCAATTATTGAAATTGGAAAACATATCCAGAAGGTTTTCACTACTAGACAAAGAAACATTGAAAATTCTAAAGGCTTATGATATTTTGATTTACAGATCTGCCAGAGGTGGTAATAATCAACTTACACGTAATTGGGATATCAATCAAGGGATTAAACTGGACAATATTAGAACATTACCTGAGGCAATTTCAACTGTAATATCAACAGATAGACCAAAGCATAAGAAAAAAATCAACAAAGAAGTGCTTGATTCGAAAAGAACAATTAATTTATCCCACATAAAATATGAAACTCAAACAATAGTTAAAGGCCAGAAAAATATAAAAATTAGTTGCATTAACCCAAGATCCTTGAAAAACAAAACGACAGCCTTCTGTGACTTTATTATCTCGAATGATCTAGATCTTATTGCTGTGACTGAGACATGGTTAGGCACCTCCATCGATAAGCATGTCTAGGTGAACTGTTACCTGATGGTACAAAATCAAGCATGTGCCACGCCCTGGTAGTAGACGTGAAGGTGGGGTGGCCCTCATTTATAGATCGGTGATAGATGTAAAAGTAGTCTCTTCAACTAGTGACAATACTTTTTCAACATTTGAACATATTGAGTGTAATGTTAGTATCAACAACTACACATTGCTCATGGCCGTTATTTACAGACCTCCTCCATCAAAGAAAAATGGTCTGAATACAAATGATTTTCAGGATACCGAGTGGCCAGATTTCTTATCAAAATACGCCGCAGTTGACAAGAATATCGTCATAACTGGCGATCTGAATTTTCATTTAGACATTCCTTCTGATCGTGACACCATCAGATTTAACAGTGTGTTACTATCTTGTGGCATGTATCAACATGTGAAAGGGCCCACCCACGACCACGGTCATACCCTAGACGTGGTCATCACCAGAGACATAGATAAAACAGTATCGGCAGTAGTAGTGACTGATCCTGGGTTATCAGACAGCTCTGGAAAAATAGCCAAGGACCATTTCGCGGTAATGTTTAATGCACTTGCCGCGAAACCCACTCCGGTAAAGAGAACTGTGACATACAGGAAACTCCGTTCGATTGACGTTGATACTTTCAAAGCTGATATTCTATCATCCGATCTTTTGAATTTGTCACAAAGTACATCAGATGCAGAAACTCTCGTCTCATTATACAACAGTGAACTTTCAGCTTTAATTGACAATCATGCGCCTTTGTGTTCAAAAACCATCACATTAAAAGCATCTTGTCCCTGGTTCTCGGAGGAGCTCCACGACGCCAAACATTTGAAACGTAAACTAGAACGTAAATGGCAGACTTCAGGACTCGCCGTTTACCACTTAATGTATAGGAACCAATGCGCAATCGTTAACAAAATGTTAAAAAAAGGCAAGAACTGATTATTACTCAGAGAAAATAGAATCAAGTGAACGAGACCAAAAAAGCTTGTTCAAAATAACGAAACATTTATTGAACGGTCCAAGTGAAGCGGCACTTCCATCAGGCAAGAATCCAGAACTAGTAGCACAGGAGTTCAGCGATTTCTTCATAGATAAAATAGAAAAAAATCAGAACTAATATTGCATCCCAGGATCAGAATGAATCATTTGCTCCAGAAGATGGACGCATACCACTATGTGATACCGCGCGTTTGACTAGTTTCAGTCCAGCAACAGAGGAGGAGGTGAAAAAGCTTGTTCAAAAGTCAGCTAATAAGTCATGTGAATTAGACCCTCTTCCTACATGGCTCTTGAAATCTTGTATAAACGAACTTCTCCCAATATTGACGAAAATTGTTAACATCTCTCTAGAAAGTGCAATCGTGCCAGATTCATTTAAAACATCACGAATAAGACCATTGTTAAAAAAGCCAAGTCTTGACCAAAACACACTCAAGAATTACAGACCTGTTTCCAATCTCTCATTCCTCTCAAAAATCCTTGAGAAAGTGGTAAACAGAAGAATTGAGGAACATCTGACGAACAATTAATTACATGAAATAAACCAGTCAGCATACAGAAAATTTCATTCAACTGAAACAGCATTGTACAAAGTTCAGAACGACATTCTCGAATCCCTTGACAAAGGTGACGTCACAGTACTTGTGATGTTGGACCTGTCGGCTGCATTCGACACCATTGACCATAACACCCTTCTTCACAGACTCGAATTTAGTTTTGGATTCGCCGATAAACCCCTTCAATGGGTGGCATCATATCTAACAGACCGCTACCAAACAGTATTCATCGATGGCAAACTCTCTGAACCAGTCCTTATGAAATTCAGTGTTCCTCAAGGATCTGTTCTAGGCCCAAAATTCTACACGATTAACACAAAGCCAGTCGGGTCCATCTGTAGAAACCACGGTCTAAACCACCACTTTTATGCAGATGACTCCTAACTCTATCGTTTAAACCAGTGGACCAAGCATCAAAGGCAGCCACAATCACACGAGTTGAACAATGCCTAAAAGAAATCATCTCATGGATGAATTCAAACATGTTAAAATTGAATGCGGACAAAACTGAAGTAATTCTTTTTTCGAGTCAAAAACACTCCAAACATGTTGAAAATCTAGAACTAAAAGTTGGCGAATCGAGCATAAGACCATCAAAAACTGTTCGAAACCTTGGTGCTACGCTTGATTCGAACATGCACATGGACCATCACATGTTAATTCTGTGACTCGAACATGCTACGGCCAAATACGACACGTTGGTCATATTCGACCATATTTGACAACTGAAGCCACAAAAACCCTGATAAACTCGCTTGTGACCTCACGATTAGATTACTGCAATGCTCTTTTGTACGGCGTACCAAAATCATCAACGAGCAAACTGTCCAAAACACAGCTGCACGTCTTATTACGAAAACAACCCGTTTTGAACATATAACACCAATCCTTAAAGATCTTCATTGGCTTCAAATACAAGATAGAATCAAATACAAAATTCTCATTCAAACATTCAAGGCCTTGCATGGACAGTCGCCGGTGTACATGAGAGACTTACTGGAGGTGTACGTGCCAACTAGAAATCTGAGGTCAGCAAGTGCAGCAACAACCCTTGTGCCACAAAAAAGTCGACTGGTTACCTACGGGGATAGAAGTTTCAGGGTTGCCGCCGCAAAACTATGGAACTCTCTCCCTGACAATCTCAGAAAAGATTCATCACTTAATTCATTCAAAAGAGCTCTCAAAACACACCTTTTCAAAATTTTCTACAACACATAGATACCAACTGCGACTGTTTCTACCCATAATAAATATGCCATTGTTATTTTTGTAATACAGAACTACGGCAAGTCATTCGTCGCTGACGAAGATCTCTTAACTGTACAATTCGTCATGTAATTAACTAAATTGACAATCCAGCTTTTATTTCATCTTGTCACATTTTAAGGGTTATGACGTTCTATGAGTGTGTTTTTCGCAAGACTTGAGTTTCACTTGAAGTGTGTGGTATTTCTATCTAATACAGTACATGATGGCACCATTTACCGGGAGGTTGAACCACTATATGCAGCCCGTCTGGGCGTACCAGATGTTTAAAGCACTGGTATTGGCAATAGGGGTAAAACGATCTCAAGGGTGGGGGTGCGGTCATGGCTGTTTGTTACAATAAGGCTGTAAATATTATCATTGTTCATTTATGATATTGTTGTAATAACTATTATTTTTTATTATTATGTACAACGCCATTGAATATATCATTTATAAAAAAGGCGTTTAATCAAATTGTTCAGTTTCAGTTTTGTGATTGCATATGTCATGTTTTGTTATTTTCCTACATATCTGCGATGTGTCACATGTTTAATTGTAAAGCGCCTTTGAACGTATATTCCATATGAAAAGGGCGCTCAACAAATCTGGTATAATAATAATATAGGAGAAAATACTTTAAAAAATTATCTGATCATATTTCCTAGACTGTTTAATTATAATTACCGTATGACCCCAGTAATTGGGGGTCATTTGACTGTAACCTTTACGTACTGACCTACTTTATTGTCTTTAAGATATAGCCTTGAAATTTGGCTGACATGTACAGTTTTGCACATCGATCTTAAAACTGACTTTCAGTGACCATGAATGTGACCTACCTACTGACCTGCTTTCTTGTGTTTTAAGACAAAGCCTTGAAATTTGTATAACATGTACAGTTTTGCACACCGATCTTAAAACTGATTATCAGTGACCTTGAATGTGACCTACTGACATGTATAGTTTTGCATGCCGATCTTTAAACAGACTTTCAATGACCACCAGTGTGACCTACTGACCTACTTTCTTGTTTTCTAAGCTACATCAAAAGGATTTGGACCACCTGTAATATTTTTTTACATATTTTAAAAGTAATCTTGCATAATCTTTGCCTTGACTCACTCTCCAAATTTTGTTTTTAAAGCTTTAGCTAAGAAATTTGTTCAAGCAAGCAACTCAGGTGAGCGATTTAGGACCATCATGGCCCTCTTGTTTGTTTTTGAAGCAACGGCAAAGAAATTTGGACCACAAGCATAATGTTTGATACAGATTTCAGTATTCATCTTGAACTGTCTAAATGATGACTTACTGACCTATTTTCTTGTTTTTGGAGGTACAGCATAGAAATCTGGACCATGTTTATAACTTTTGATACAGATTCAATACCCATCTATAATATTCTTAACCCTGAACTACTGACCTTCTTTCTTGTTTTTGAAGCTACAGCAAAGAAATTTGAACCACCAGTTTAAATTTTTTAACAGATTTCAGTAGTTATCTTGAATAATCTGTACCATGACCAACTCACCTAGTTTTTGTTAGTGAAGCTTAAGCAAAGAAATTTGTATAAGCAAGCAACTAAACTCAGGTGAGCAATATAGGGCCATCATGGCCCTCTTGTTTAAGATACAGCCTTGAAATTTGGATGCCATGTACAGTTTTGCATACTGATCTTAAAACTGACTTTCATTGACCACAAATATGACCTACAGACCTACTTTCTTAATATATTAGCATCAGTGTGACATTTGAAAACATGTAGCTCATATTACTCAGGTGTGCGATCCAGGGTCATCATGACCCTCTTGTCGTATAACACGGCACCGACATTTGTCTTTCATCAGCTGTATACTATTACATCAGACGACAGCTCGATGTTCTAGACTTTGCCCTTGAATGCAACAAAAACAACGGAAAATAAATTTAAGCGAGGAGAAATTTAGTATCCCTTTCTCGTGCGATTTCTGACATTTTATGAAGTACATGTACACATAGACATAGACTATGTACATAGACAAAGCGTGTGTATCAGCCAGTTTCTTTTAAAAAATCGTTTTAAAATTTAAAATTTGCCAAGTGTACGGACAGAAGGCCGAAGTTATCAGACGTCGGCCAAAAGTGTACAGTAAGAAGGCAGAAATTCAAAGATTTTCCTACGAAATTTTGTACAAAAAGAAGACAAAATCCTGACACGATCACTAATTGCCTACGAACTTAGAAGGATCAATCTGGTCTATATTTCGACATTAGTGTCAATTTTCAATGTTTTTCAAAACAACAGCTTCAGTCTGTCTAAGCTGTACAGAATTTTAAAATTATTGAAAAATTAGAATGAACTTGTTTCTGTTTTTAGCTCATTTGAATATGAATCGTTTTGGATGTTAAATATATTTGCATAAAATCTGATAGATCTATTCTTTTATACGCCTTATTTTGTTGGGAAGGAAAGTACGGAGAGATTCTAATCTTGTAGTGTTTTGTTTTACCTGAACATTCGAGCTCACTATGTCATAATTACGTGAAGCCTTCGTGCAAAAACAAAGTATTATTTAATATTTCACACGATTTTTTAAGTATAGTTTACCAAAGTATGACATGCTGCTCTTTTAGAAGAAACTTTGGAGTCGCCATTTGAAATGTTATTTATGATCGACATTTGAAATGTTATTTTGACGTATCGGATTAGACAAGATCAGGTAGGGATTTTCTATAAGTGCCATGTTATGGATCATTTACTGAAATATGCTTTAAAATAAGTTATATTGATGACGGCATGTTAAAGTTCAAAAAAAGACCTTTTCATAGATATATTTAACACCTTGTAGGTACTATTATAAGTGTTTACGAAAATCAACATAGAGATATAGAGATCAAAAATGCTTTTTGAGCGTTATGCTGATGCAAAATGAAATTCAGTATTTCGTAATAGAGAAAATACACTTACAACAAAAAAATATACAGTTAAAGTATAGATTTAGTAGGTATATCACTAAAGAGCTCCAAACTCTTTTGGAAATCAAGTTTGGCTTCTTAATATAAAAGATGTAGTGGAAAATGTGAGTATATACCGGCTTTATTTTTTAAAATCTTTTTCGGGGTTTTGTTACATAGGTCATTTAATTTTCAACTAATATGTTGCAAATCATGCTTTAATTACTGTACTGATTATGTACACGTGTTATTGTTGAGTGTTTCAAACTCGGCATATGAACTTATGTATCAGTATGTTGAATACCTGCCGTGTTGAAAAGCGACATATTTTTGTAGTGTCCGTAGCCCCTATTTTAAACTACAGCATAAACACACATCTAACATGACATAATCACATGTTTACTATCTACTGTTTCATATCCACAGAGGGTATGACATATCAAAACGTTTTCACAAAAATGATTGTAGTTTATAAGTTGTGGTTCAATATTTGCTATCCGTAGTGTCCGTAGCCCATTGGAATTATCCATTTTAAACATATTTTCTTCTGAATCAACTGCTGTTCATAAATTGCATTCATTTTATTAGTTATTATAATTATACTGTATATGAATAATAGAACCGCATTTGATTAATTCATGTTTTGGTCAATATCGAGTAAAAATATATGAAGAGGAAATTTAACAGTGGACTTATGGGGAATGCGTTCCTCATTCTTTCCTTAAATATCTTTTATGCGGTCTCTAAGGTTATTAGGTGTACGCTCTGAGTGCAAAAACAGAACCCTTATTCATGCAATACCTTTAACACTTTTGTGTTACAGTTGATGTTATCTGTGCCTTTAGCAGGCTGCGGATCAATAGAAAATTTAGCTGTTTCGGCAACTTTAGATCATTTTAGTGATGTTTTCCGTGAATATTTTGACCAATATATACGCTAAATCCGAGCTTTATCAAATTATGACCATGTTTCTGGAAGAATCATTCACAAACTCGATGAAAACATTCCCAGTCCGTGATTCGAACCATAGCACAGCTTGTGTCACTGGACTCTAATTTACTTAAAATATGATAGAATCACAATCAAATAGATAACAATTTGCTATGCAGGCATCCGTTTTCGACATATGATACATAGTGATAAAGAAAAATTAAGAAAATTAAAGAAAATTACAGCTTGCATATTCGTTCAGGTTAGCTCACATGATCAGGTGAAACAAAACACTATATTCTCTACTACCCGTACTTTCCTTCCCAACAAATTAAGGTCGTCTAAAGCAAGTGTATAAAAGAATGGATCTGATTATATCCAAATATATTAAACATCATTCAAATGAGCTAAACTGAACAGAAACAAGTTCATTCTAATTAGAGATTCGCAATGGGGTTTGTTTTCATATATTAACCATGCATTTGAAGGTAACGATAATATTTGGTTGTTTACATTTAAATTTGCTGATATATGTCTATCTGGTGAATGTACATATGTTATGTTCAGGAGGAAATAAAAGAATCAATTAATCATCCTCGGGTTTAATATTGTGTAACCCATGGATCCCCGCCCCCCCCCACCCCCCCATTGAGAAAGAATAGTTTAACGTCAGAGGTTATTTCTAAGGTCACGGAGTTTTATTGGCCGGCTTGTAATGACAACAGCTTTCGGCATCAGTAGCTCAGTCAAGTGTGACTTATTAAACGGTAATATTCCTTCTGAAGAGAAGGAATAATTATTTGGACTACCTTTTGATACATGTAAGTTTTATTTGAATTTATCTTATATTCACAACAATATCAGCATTTAAACCCAAATCTGGCAATGACAATTTCTTTCGAGTGGAGAAAACTATTCGTACACGGGTGGTAAACGCGCAATCCAATTCCCGCCGGGAATACGCTTAAAATGGGTTGCGCAACGTCCGGTGCTGGTGTTGCGCGTAAAAAAAGACGAAATTGAGGTATGTGAAGTTATGATTTTGCTTAGTATGAGACAAGAATAAATTTTCTTGAAAAAAGCAAAATGCTATTCGACACAAATATGATAATACATCATATGTGTAAAATATCTGGTTTGTAATTTATAATTCGGCTCTATTATCATAAAAACTCAGGCGACACGAAGCGTGAAAAAAGTATGAAATCAACAAAAATGGAAGTTTCTGACCTCATGTGCCTAATCTGAAGACATCTGATGCTTTTTATGATAACTCAACTGTTATAAAGTAACGAATATCAAAATGATTTGCTTCAAATCCTGCTTACGGGGACATAATTGACAAACAAATCATCGGGAATGGGGTTGCCCACCGGGAATGGAGCTGCTCGTATACATCAAAATGTATATAATGTATACGCGCAACTCCATTCCCGGGGCGCAACCCCATTCCCGATTATTTTTTGCCAATCTTTTCCCTAAAAGCAACATTTCATTCAAGTGTATGTAATATTCATGACTGTTTTACACGCGTTTGATCATTAGAAGCGTCACATTTCCAGAAAGAAGGAACAATAGTTAGAAAATTTGCATTTTTCATGATTCCATGTTTTTTTGACAGCTCGGGCCAGCAGAGTTTTCATGATAACAGGGCCGATTCTTAAATTAATAAGTTGGTATTTCACACATATGATCTTTATTCATTTTTGTGTCGAATAGCATTTTGCTTTTTTTCGAAAGCACTCGTAAATGTGTCATTATTTACAAAAACAAAACCCCACCTACCTCGATTTTGTATATATTGATGCGCAACACCAGCACCGGAAGTCGCGCAACCCATTTTTAGCGTATTCCCAGTGGGAATTGGATTGCGCGTTTACCACCCGTGTCGTAACTGTTTCATAGGATCGCGTCAGATTAGTTAGACTAAGACTCACATATTCCGACTTTTTTTCAATTAAGGAAGCATAGTCGGTTCCGGGAATCGAATTTATGCCCTTCAATAAACGATGAGCGAATCCAACAACTCGAGTCAGTAACGTTTTATAATTATTGTTAAAAAAATAAACACGGGGTGCATTATTTGAAAGCAGAAAAAACCCTGAAATGTACAAGAGGGTGTCTTTTTTCATATCCACGCTACCTAAATGTAGTTTGCATTGTGGCAACATTCATTTAAATTTTAAATGAAGATTAGTTCTAGTACATCTGTTACAATCCAGTTAAACGCAGTCTATGTAAACAAGTTCATTCAGTAATTTTTACTCGTATCGGAAAGGCGGAGTTACCTGTATAGACGAGATCCAAAAATAGCTCCAGCATCGCTGTAAAGGTACAAGTTTATCGATTTAAGAAAAGACGAAAGGGCAATTGGATCTGCAAACAGTAGTATCTCAGCCGGTACGTGTCCTTAATTAGCTATTTATGTATTATTTCATCAAGCGAAATCGAAAGTACTAATAATTTATATTGTAAACTTTAATTTAAATGAGTATTATATATTTGCTTATATATATATATATACGGTTTTTACAGTGTAGCCTACATTAATTGACCCTCATAAACTCCTTTATTCAAATAGTATTATACTTTCGTTTTTGAAATGGTTTTCCTCCCTCTGCACACATGCCGTGACATGGTTCGAATAAAATTCCTACATAAAATGATTAAAAACATAAGATTTAGAATCTACCTGAAATCCATGTTAGATTGTCAGTATCGCAAGATGAATTTTCACAGAGCGATTATTGGTTTATGATGCGATGAATTATCACACGACAAGCAATTTGAATAATTTTGATCTTCCTAAAATGTAAATCTGATAATAGTCCATTCAAATTTATCGTCTATATAATTGGATTTCCTGTGCTATTTTTATTCCCACAAATCTATTTTTATTTCAACCAATCAGACGACTCGTTTCAACAAAGCTAAAAGGGACTGGACTTCGGATTTTGGCTAAGATATGGATTCTTTAGAATAAAAGTTTCATTATAATATGAAAAAAAAACACATAAGAAAATGATCTTTAAAAAAATGAAATCAAGCGAAACTCAGTTGCCGTAAGCAGAGTAAATATATCGCAAGTGGAAAAACCCACATGTCTCTGAAAATAATCACAACGAATGAAGAAATTCCAAAATGTATGTTTCGGTAAACGATCACTACCCATAAACTGCGATGCTTAAAATGGCAACAAACTATTAGCTCATTAAAAATAATATTTATTATAACTCGATTCCTGCGCGATAAAAGTACATGTATTGATTGAATATTGTTAAAGAGAGTGTTTAAATACAATGTGTATGCCCCAAAGGTTGGCATATTGAAACCACTCTGTATGTGTGTGCGTCCGTGTAAATTCTTGTCCGGGATGTAACTTCAAACATTCATAAGATGATTTGAAAATAATTTGACACAATATGTTAACCATATTGAGAAGGTGTGTCGCGCTTATAACCCGGGTCTCTCAAGTCAAAGTCAGTGTCACAAAATTATGTCTAACCCTTATCCTAACCCAAGGTCAAAGTCACAAAATGATGTGTGATTTTTTTTCCGTGTCCACTTCGTAGGCATTTATCACTAATAGTGACAGCTGTTGCTACAAACTGGCCATAGCTTTCGCAGAAGCAGTGGATAAATATGGCCGGTGCACCGGCTGACTACATTTACGCTGTCATCGGTAAGTTTTCTAATGAGTTTCCCCTTATTTTTGTTCACGTTTGACTGGAAACAACCAGTGAATCAGGAACCCACCATGTGTACCCTTCCAGTCACAATTTCTTGCTTAGTACAATTCTTTGTCATTAATATACACACTTCTGTACGACGAAGGTCTGTCGTTTTTGTAGAATTTCCATAAAAATGGTAAAATCTTGTACAAAACGACCTCAGAGTGCGTTTGTATCAAATAGTAAGTATGACACTGTCAAACAACAAATATTTCTTCGTAATCAGGCATGTAAAATAATCGACCAAACAATGATTCCGACGCAGTGTGCGGTGGGTACAGTTGCAGCGCATTACGGTGTATCTTGTTTCTTTAGTGTTCGTTATGAACTTTTAACTTAACTAAACAGCACTTTTCCCGGGATTTTTATTGGGATAGATCCGTGAAATCACTTTGACATTAGACAGCAATAGAAACTGAATATTTAGTAATAATATACTATTGATTTGCACTTCCGTTCTGTTGAATAGATCTACATGTATACACGAAAAGTAATGTTTTGACCCAAAACTATGTTACTAAATCTACTGCCAAGAAATAACACACCATGTTCTTTCGTACAAAATACACCTAAATTATGACTGTTTATATGAACGCATTAAAGACTTCATTTTCCCGAAATATATACAAAATATCACTGACTGACAATATCGAAAATATCAAAATCAAAAGTTTTTTTTTTCACAAGGCGAAAATTCTCATCCCCAGCTTTTATTAATATTTGACTGGCTTATCATAGTAGGTTGTCCCCCATGGAAATTATCCGATAATCAATATTGGTTTCCCTGCTGATATTACTTTGAGCAATAGATTATATAGGAAATTTATTTTCAATGATTAATTTCAAATATGTCTTTTAGTTTGTGAATATTTTACCAGATATGACAGTATACATCAATTTCTTCTCTTCAATTTAATGTGAAAATATTTATTCTAACTGAACATCTTCTTGCTTCCAATTTTGTTTTAAAAGTATCACCATCGCTTATATTGAACATATAGTGAAAAACACTAAACTTTTCAATTTCTTTTACTTTAGAGGCTAATAAATTATATTTTCCAAAGCATGACAATTTATTATCACATATGTAGGTACTCTTGACTTTATAAACAATACAATAGTATAATTATAAGTGTAATAGTGTAAAGGATTCTTGCTTCCATTTAACTTCAAAGTGTATCAAGAAATAAAAAACTTGTGGATTTCTTAAAGTTCTGATGTAACTTAAACCGTGTTAATCTACGGAATTGCATATACCAACAACTGACGTACGATTCAATATAGTCTTTTGAAATAATAACGTTCATAAGTGTCCCATCAGTCAAAAAATAGAAAAAAAAATGAACAGAACAGAATAGAACAGAGCTTTGATTGTTCACCAAACTGTTTATGAGAACAATACGAATCAACATAAATTAATTATTTCCGACTGTAACCTAAATATCTTTGGAATATTGAAAAATTCGTCGACAGGAGAAAAACTATGTCAAAGAATACTTTTCTTATGAAATAGTGTAATTTGCAAGTTAGGAGCTCATTGAAAGCTGGTGAGAGTGGGGAGAGAATGTGTACATTTATTTAAACGAAAGACACAGCATGGTTTCCACGCTGTGCAAAGAAAGGGTGAAATTAACAGACGCGCAATATCATGTCTATTTTAGAAATGAAATCAAAGCTTGAAAACAAAACAAAAACAAAGAACAACAATAAAACAAAAAAACACGTATAACAGCATGCTTTCCATGAGTTTGCACGGTAGGATTATCTCTTTAGTACGACCTACATGTTTTGTCACGGTTTTGTTCGTGGAAAGCATGCAAAATAGCCACCTTTACAGCTAAAAGACTTTAGTTTACACGATAAATTTGATTTCATGATTGAATTGTATAGTATGTACAAACACATATCTGAATGGCATATTTGATTTATATATATCATTGATTATACAAGTAACTTAGACACTATAAATAAGTAGACAGGGTGAATCAAAGCTTTTTAAAAAATGAGTTCGGATCTAAATGATACACGTACACCAATGCTGATAAGAAAACTCAGAAACTTGATTCATAATTAAATAGATTCTTTCTTTCCTTGATTTCTATGGAAAACCTAGGATTAAGGACAGTGTGTGCGTGTTTTAGTAACATATATGTTTTTTTTAAGTTTGTTAAATTGCTCGGGGTTATTTTTTTTACCATTGCCTGTCAAATACAGTATTGCTTAGTTTATTACTTTATCATGCTTTAAAGAGTAAACCTCTAGGCATGAAAGTTAAACAAAAGAACCGTTATATGGACAAGAACAATCAAACAAAATGGGAATACATGTATCTTCACACAAGTTTCGTTTTTCTCGAGGAAAACTATTAAACATGCTTTTGTGGGAAAGCTCGTTTATGAAATAATTCTCAGATAGCGGGATTCAAAGCACAAGTTTTTGTATCTTAACAAGAATAATATTTCTATATGAATCTATTAAACAACATGATTTATATTTAAAAATTGAGTTGGGTCATGAATGATACGACTTTATCTAATGTAAGGGAGACAATCCAGTTTGAAAGGAATTGCTTTAACACGGTCAATAATTAAGGGGGAGAATTCTTGCAAATTCTCGTTAAAAGCTGACCATGATAACAATTCGGAAACTGACGCACGTATAACCAGAACATTTTAAGAACTTGCATGAGTATGACGTATGGAAAAATGTTTGCGGCTATTTATTATTGCTTTTTAAATGATCGAAATTGAAATACATGCAGTCATATACACTGACCAATTTACCTGTCACATTGTGGCATTGATGGACGAAAAGACTGAATTAAATTTATAGCTATTTTGTTACTTGGTCTAATTAACTCATTTAATGATAAAAATCATTTTCTTAAATGGTATAAAGTCTTTAAAATCACTCTTAAATATTATCAATTATGTTTTTGATAAAAAACAACAACTAAATACAATTTAAAAAAATTAAAATAACCTTCGTTAATGAACACCTAAAAGCGACAAGAGATACTAAAGCATAGGCTACTAAAGTACATGATTTTGTTCTTGTCTAATTAAGTCATCTAATTATGAAAATATGTTTAATGCCATGTTAAGAATGTCATAAAATCATTCTTAAATATCATTAGTCATTTTTGTTAAAATAAGAAATAACTTGGAATAAAGAATTAACCTCCTTGTCGCTTTGTTTAATCATATAATCACAGCGAAACAGCCTTTATACATTAAAAGAATGGCCTAAAAGTATGGAATTTAAAAAAAATCTTCTTCTTTAAAATATTTGCTTTTTAACTATGTACATGTCACATATCCTTGATATTAATTAATACACATACAAGTTATTAATTGAATGATACAAAAAAAAATTAAATAAAAAAATACTAAGCCTATTCATAATGTATAAACATAAAAAAAATCTGAGTCTGCCTGGTTATTGATATTTATATACATTGTACTTTATTTCTAACAATACATTTTAAATAGTAGATCTATAAGGAAAGTAATGGTGTCTGTATTGTTCTGAAAACTTTATCGAGATTATTAACATTATTTAAATTAACAAATATGGTTAAATTACATTTTCAATGACTTTATATTGATAACAATAAAGTTAAAGAGTGTGTGTGTGTTGTTGTGTAGGCCTAATACAATTGAAACGTATATGTTTACTCATGAGACAATTTTAAAAGCGCTCAGTTTGGTCCACAAACCATAAACAGGCATCGTAATAATGGTCTATTACCTACAAAGGAAGAGGTTTATGTTCCGTCAATTTTATCTTGGTATATTTATTAAGTTTAACTGACGGTGCTTTGTTATATGGCAAATGAATATTGAATAACAATTAAGTTGTTATCACTACAATAATTTTGGTCAACAAGCAACACACATATTAATTTGGTACGCACAATAAAGGTGTTGTCTCATAAGTCGAATTGGCTGGCCCTTTCTTTTATATAAATAATAATAATAGGGGTGACATTATAATAAACAAGACCTTTACCTTTACCATTGTCCTTTGTGAATGCAATTTGCCGCTCCTTAGCGGTCTTTAGTGGCGCTGAATAGTTAAAATATATCTTAAGCACTGCCTAAAATACACATTAATTGGAAAAATACTCTAAATAATTCACATAATAAACTTAGATCTACTTATTTTAGCATTTTTCCTTATATTTTTCTTCAGGGACCTTATTAGAGGGAGTCCTTTGTGGTTCTTAGCGGTCCTTAGGGTTAAATGCAACTCCCTCGTTTTTTTCGATTTTTTTAGTGACTATCCTTTCAAACGTAATTGTTTGTCGCACGCATGTACTGTGATATCGAAAAAATGTCGGCGTAAATCTGAGGTATGTTGAAAATTTAGCTTGTTTTCGTTACCTTGCAAGCTGCATGTCACGTCTCGTATTCAGCCTTGTTTGGAAAATATTTCCTGTTTCAATTTCTTCCAGTTTACCAGGCTGGCAACATTGAATTCCAGACAGTTCCCCCCCAAGACTATTCCCCCTCTGACAATTCCCCCCCTGACGATTCCCCCCCAAACTGGGGAATTGTCACTTTATTTTATTTATATTATTTTTTCTTTATACTGATGTAAAAATATCTTTTTTTTTACTAATTTTGTTCTAAGGCAGGGTTGTCAATAAGAACCGGCCGCTGGCCGAAATGGACGGTTCAAATGGTATTTGGGCCGGTTCAAATTCGCAAAAAAAAAAAAAAAAAAATTCGGGCCTAAAAACATTAACCCGTCGATTATAGTTTTTTTTTTTCATGATTCTGTCACGAAAATATAATTTGTATAAAGAACTCTCCATCCAGTCTAAAAATCGATATTACTCACGGCCGTTTCCGTTCATAATACACAGGGTGTCATCACGGGCGATGGTTTCATACACTGCCACGTGCCTGTCGATCTTTGACTTGAGTTAAAACACGCAATAAACCAATGACAGCTGTGGATGTAGAACGCGTGACGTTTTTTATCGGCAAAACTATTTAAGCTCCGCCTTTACAAATGATGATATACGTACGTCATAATTGACGAAATCAAAGCTAACGTCAAAGAGACGAAAATCATGTTTCACGGACTGAATTATTATATTTATTATTATATATTATTATTTAACAGGCCTCGACCTTAACTTTTTTCAGCAGTTGCCAGCAGGTCCACCAACTGCTAAAATCTAGTAGACCTGCTCAGACTTTAGTGGACCTCCAATTCCATCACATAAATTGTGATGTTGTAGACGTCATAACTTCATATGACTCAAAGAAACAGGACTTATTTCTAAAATAATTAAAAAAGGAAGACAGTAGCAATCTGTTATCCCGAAAAATAATTATTTTGAAAAGTGTCCTAAAATAGGGACACAGTAATCATCATCCTCCCGACCTGTGTTGAAAGTGAAAAAAAAATCAACACTTATCGGTAATTATTCTGATGATAAACTAAGTAATTGGCCGTTTTCATCACCAGTTAACACCCCCTCAAAGAGCTAAAAGAAGTGTGTCGGTTATTGTGGCATCTGCAGTGGAGATCAAAGCGGTATAGTTTCCCCGAGATTGTCATGGCATTACGTCATGTTTTCGCGCCATGGGACACATCACTGTCTGATCGTACTTTCTCGATTCCTTAATTGTTGAGAAGAAATCAATAAAAAAGTTTTTTCTTTAATTTTTTAAAAGCGACTGTGCAATATCCCGAATAAACTGACATGTAAATGTGTCAAACCGTGAACGATAGTGGATGTCCTACCTCTGTGACCTATTTGGCCTCAAGAAATTTACATTATTGTTTGAGAAGAATATCTAACAACAACAAAGTGTTGTGTCAAAAAAAAACATGTACAAAGAATCATTTAAAACTTATTAAAAACCGCAACGACATCATACTGCTTCATTTTAAAAGCACATTTCTATTTACATTCATGAGGTCACGTAACTTATTCTGCCGCGCTAACAGAAATCTGTTTGCCAAAAATCGTTTTACTCCATGTATTTGAATTGCTGCCGCTTTTTCATTATTTAAGATTTTTTAATTGTGTTTTTTGTACTTTCTGGTCAAAAGTCTGAATTTTATTACCATAGTATGTACCGTTTATTTACTTTAAGAAGGAAATAAATGATCAAGATCGCGCTGTTTGAAATTTTACAAAACATTATATGAAAATTTGATCGTTTTTAAAGAATTTTGCCTACATTCCTGTAAATATCTTATTAAAATTGTTATAGAATTCAAACTGTATTAGTTCTCAAGCGGTGTTGAAAATTTGAAGCGATTATATTAAAAAATTAATGCACTACGCGTGTTTTTTGTGTCAAAAGTAACCGCGATGTAAATTAGATATTACGATAGGGCGCACGTGCTTGTGGAAGGGAAAAATTACCAGCATGACTTTTTGATATTTTACGATTCGCGGGTAAATTCCAGTCAATCCAGGTAATTTGCCGGATGTAATTTCTCAATTTGGTAAAGTTACAGCGTAAAAACCACTCGCCCGATCGGTTGAGTAGTCCATTCGTGCTATCCTGACTTTAACTCGCCAATGCTTATAACTGTAGAATGCCGTACTTAAGGCAAAAATAACTTTCGTTTTGTGAATTCGCCGATATGGGTACGATTTCCCCCATATTTATCACTTTTAAGGTTTTATTTATTTGCAGACCGTGACTGAAAATTGCTTGACCGTAGGTCTACCCAACTTTTGATAGTTAGTGGACCTGTCGATATTTTGGTTGCGTCGGTCCAACGGTCCACCGCTAAGGTCGAGGCCTGAAATTTAATATCAGAGATCTACGTGAAAATACATTCATCAGTTATCGTAGTGTCAAAGTTATATTTTGTAGCAAAAATTTCGGAAGAAAGAGTGATGGGACATCCGCGATAATTTCCAAGAATTTTGAAATCATGAGTGTCGATGGTCCCGATTTAAAAGAAAAGACAACAAAAACAAAACAAAGAAATTATCCACAAGCTCCTTTACATTTAATAATCCAAAATCGCTCATAACTAATCTGTAAACAACAATTTTCGGATATTTTCACACCTATTTACCCCTGTTGCACCATCATAATTTGTC
The DNA here is from genome assembly GCF_021730395.1 of Mercenaria mercenaria. NCBI lineage: Eukaryota > Metazoa > Mollusca > Bivalvia > Venerida > Veneridae > Mercenaria > Mercenaria mercenaria. The sequence continues at coordinate 39,143 of NW_026463513.1, forward strand.
AAACACATCCTTTAAACTGGAGATTTGGTCCCGGACATACAATTTTGGATATCTGGATTTTGATCAATAAAAAATCGAGGCTAGGGGTTTTGGATAAGGATAGGTGGGATGAGAATCAAACAGTTAATTTTCTATGCCTAAACTTGTATTACTTCTAACACTGTACATTTTGTTTTGATGGTTCTAACAGTGACATTTTTTGTCACGCCAAATTGTAAAAATTCATCTGGGGAATCTTCTTCCCCACAAAAGAAATATGAGTAGGCCTACAGGTTTAATTCTCAGTAGAGTTTTGAATTTAGATATACAGTAGTTCAATAATTATTTGATTTTGCAAAGAAGTACAACAAAGAGTTGGAGTGTGGTGACAAGTTAGATATTAGCATTTCAGGACTTGAAAATGCATTAATGAACGTGTAAACTCATTTTTAGCTCACCTGTCACAAAGTGACATGGTGAGCTTTTGTGATCGCGCGGTGTCCGTGCGTCCGTGCGTCCGTCCCTGCGTGCGTCCGTAAACTTTTGCTTGTGACCACTCTAGAGGTCACATTTTTCATGGGATCTTTATGAAAGTTGGTCAGAATGTTCACCTTGATGATATCTAGGTCAAGTTCGAAACTGGGTCACGTGCCGTCAAAAACTAGGTCAGTAGGTCTAAAAATAGAAAAACCTTGTGACCTCTCTAGAGGCCATAATTTTCAATGGATCTTCATGAAAATTGGTCAGAATGTTCATCTTGATGATATCTAGGTCAAGTTCGAAACTCGGTCACGTGCGGTCAAAATCTAGGTCAGTAGGTCTAAAAATAGAAAAACCTTGTGACCTCTCTAGAGGCCATATATTTTAAAAGATCTTCATGAAAGTTGGTCAGAACGTTCACCTTGATGATATCTAGGTCAAGTTCGAAACTGGGTCACGTGCCTTCAAAAACTAGGTCAGTAGGTCAAATAATAGAAAAAACCTTGTGACCTCTCTAAAGGCCATATTTTTCATGGGATCTGTGTGAAAGTTGGTCTGAATGTTCATCTTGATGATATCTAGGTCAAGTTCGAAACTGGGTCACGTGCGGTCAAAACTAGGTCAGTAGGTCTAAAAATAGAAAAACCTTGTGACCTCTCTAGAGGCCATATATTTCATGAAATCTTCATGAAAATTTGTCAGAATGTTCACCTTGATGATATCTAAGTCAAGTTCGAAAGTGGGTCACATGCCATCAAAAACTAGGTCAGTAGGTCAAATAATAGAAAAACTTTGTGACCTAACTAGAGGCCATATTTTCCATGGGATCTGTATGAAAGTTGGTCTGAATGTTCATCTTGATAATATCTAGGTCAAGTTTGAAAGTGGGTCACGTGCCAATCAAAAACTAGGTCAGTAGGTCAAATAATAGAAAAACCTTGTGACCTCTCTAAAGGCCATATTTTTCAATGGATCTTCATGAAAGTTGGTCTGAATGTTCATCTTGATGATATCTAGGTCAAATTTGAAACAGGATCATGTGCGGTCAAAAACTAGGTCAGTAGGTCTAAAAATAGAAAAACCTTGTGACCTCTCTAGAGGCCATACTTGTGAATGGATCTCCATAAAAATTGGTCAGAATGTTCACCTTGATGATATCTAAGTCAAATTCGAAAGTGGGTCACGTGCCATCAAAAAGTAGGTCAGTAGGTCAAAATAATGAAAAACGCTGTGACCTCTCTAGAGGCCATATTTTTCATGGGATCTGTATGAAAGTTGGTCTGAATGTTTATCTTGATGATATCTAGGTCAAGTTTGAAACTGGGTCAACTGCGATCAAAAACTAGGTCAGTAGGTCTTGAAATAGAAAAACCTTGTGACCTCTCTAGAGGCCATACCCTTGAATGGATCTTCATGAAAATTGGTCAGAATGTTCACCTTGATGATGTCTAGGTCAAGTTTGAAACTGGGTCACGTGCCTTAAAAAACTAGGTTAATAGGTCAAATAATAGAAAAACCTTGTGACCTCTCTAGAGACCATATTTTTCAATGGATCTTCATGAAAATTGGCCCAGAATTTTTATCTTTATAAAAATCTAGGTCAAGTTCAAACTGGGTCACATGAGCTCATAAACTAGGTCACTATGTCAAATAATAGAAAAAACGACGTCATACTCAAAACTGGATCATGTGGGAAGAGGTGAGCGATTCAGGACCATCATGGTCCTCTTGTTATTATTATCTCCAAATTTACCAGGTGAGCTCATAAAAATGTGAAAATAAGGGTATATTGTATTTAAAAATGCAGTGGAAAAGATGTTCTTAAAAGCTTCCAAAATGCCCCAAAATGCAGGAAATGAAGCGCTGAATTTCAAAATTTTTCGGGGGGGGGGGGGGCATGCCCCCGGACCCCCCTAGCTGGCCGCCTACATTTCTATTTCAGCCTGTTCAACAAAAACTTATTGACAACCCTGCTAAGGTGAGCTTTTTATTATTCTACATGAAAAAATTATTATTCTTTGACCTGGTAACTGACAGTTCATTGGATAATTATATTTATATCCTTTATTCTATTATCTATATTCTTTAGTTAGACATTGTGAAAATATTCTTAGGACGGGCGTCGGAAGGTGTTTGATATTGGGGCCGCGAAAGGTGGGGTAGGTACTGGAGGGAGATACCTCCTCCCATAATGGGGGTACGGGGAAGCTCCCCGGAAAATTTTTGTTCTGGTACATTTTAGGGGTATTGACTCCAGTATTTTCTTACCATTTACATAATGTTACAAATTTAAGAAATGATTTAAAAAGTTTTTCATGATGAAAACATGTGAAATCAGAGAATACGTACCTCATCATAGTGAAGCCAAGCACTGAACATTGAATGAGCACTGTTCAGGATTTTTTATTCCAAAAGTGCATTTTGGAAATTTGAAATTTAGTGGTTGGTTAGGAGTATCCATTATGAGTATTATAAAAGATATGACGCAAGTTAAACTTCATTTCTTATTTTGTCTGAAATATCAATTTTTGAGTAAAAACAATTTATGCAATTAATTCCTTACATATTAGCGGTGTGATAAATCTTAATACTTAATTACCTCTTCCACAAAAAAAAACATGACAATTATTTTTCTTAATTTTCTACATTAATTCCTTAGATCTTAGCGGCAGGGTATATTATGTGGTATCATTTTTAAGTGTATTGACTCTATATTGTGTGGCTTCTTTAATAAACTTAGCTATCTTAAGAAGCAGCTTAGCATTTTTCGAAGACATTGAATTATTATTATTTTTCTGAATAGTGGGCCATTGTGTATTACCAAGGTTCTTCTTTCTAATATCTGTATTTTGAGTGTAGGACAAAATCCCCTGCAAATTTTTCAATATCTATAATTATCTACATCTAATGAATGTGAATGGAAAGAGGTGTCTTGAAAATAATTATAATCATAGAGTATAATATCGATAACTGATGCACTTATTAAAGAACAAAATTCAGCCAAAAGACTCAAAAAGAGATTTATGTTAACTGTGCCATTGGTTAACTGTATCCATTATTTTAACTAATGTAGATATTTTCAGGACACAAAATTTATATCACATAAAATATGAGAACGCCAGAAAATATTGGCAAAGATTAATGAGTGCCAGGTCAGTACTACTGACAATTATAACTCACAGGACCCCTGCATCCGCTTTATTTGATTTTTTATATATGTAGAATATGATAAATACTTCCATCTTATAGAAGGATTATTTACACATGAAACTGGAAATAGTACTTGTATAAAATAAATCTCAAACTTTTTGGGATATTTTATTCCCGAAAAAAACCCTAAAATGTATAATAATTAAGGGATAAAATACAAACAAATCATTGTTCCTTTGACTTCTCAATTTGATTGAAAGGTGCTGATTACCAGAATCGCGTAATGACATTATTGCAATAAACAAATTTAATCAAAATGGTAACCAGTCAATCTTTCACACCTCTTGATTGAATTACCAGCTGTAAAACAGTAATCAAAGCTGACATTGATCAAATCAATTATGATATTGTTGTTGTTACATTTTAATTGTGTTCTATGTGTTAGGATTATGATATTTATAAACAATATAACAATTTGTCCATGTATAATGACAATTATCAGTATTACTAACTTTGTGTGATACTTTTGATGAAGCACTTGTTGGAAATTGTGATAAACCAAAATTAGATAATGCCAATCAACTTCTTCTTGTAAGAAATTTATTAAAACCTGTATTGTAAGGATATAGTACTTTTTATCCAGAGAAAATACTATTACTCCATGCTTTCTGGAATGAAAGCAAACCAACACATGTAACATCCTTAATAAATTTCATGGTGATTCCAAGGACGTTTCAACTTGTAAAATTGTATTGATATTTCATCGTTTTTTTAAGTCATTTTTGCAGCTTCGTTTTTGATCAAGTTTTTCATATTAATGTTTAAAGTGGTATTATTGGCTTTTATTAACATAACTGTAATCTTTTTAGTTTTCCCCAATTAATATGATTAAGATAGTTTTATTGTCCAACATCGGGATACTCGGGAAACATGAAAGAACATTATGGTTAGATTATCTCTCATGTAATTAGATATTTGATTCGATTTTTATTCTAGTATAATAATATATAAACTACTTACATAAAAATAGAAAGAATGTAAAATAATTATGTATATAAAACACTTAATGAAAATGCTATAAATGATACTTTAATGCTTTATAGCACTAGCTAGCTATTATCCAAAGTAGTACAACTTCAAATAGAAATAAGCATTATTTTGACGATCAGACAACCTTATCAAATGTAAATATTTCTTACTTCTTTTTATATATGTCGTAGCATAAAGGTTAATTCTCTATAGATAAATACAAAATTAACTTAATTGCTTTAAGTGTATTTAAGTTCTAAGCACTTTTATGATTTCCACGTTCCCGAAAATGCCACATTTTCACACAGAAAAATATGCTATTTTGACGATCAGATTACCTTATTAAATGTAAATATTTTCTTTTTTTTTTACATACATCTTTGCATAGAGGTTCCATTATAGATACCGTTAACAAATAAATAGATTGCTTTAAAAATAATTAAGTTCTCAGCCATGGCTACTTATCCAAAATGCTACTACTTCACATAAAAAAATTCCTTATTTTGGGTACCAAATTAATGCATCAAATATAGTTTTCTATTTATTTTTAAATATACAGTATTGGAGTATAGGATTTTTCCATATTAAATAAACTTACAACCTTTAAACATTATAATATGGAGAGGGGGAACTGTCACCCTTACATAACACTGTGGGGGGAATTGTCCGGGAGTGAATTGTCTTGGGGGGGAATTGTCTTGAGGGGGAATCATCTTGGGGGGGAATAGTCTGACAACCGGCAAGATTGCCCGATCGGGCTTTAGACATAAAAACTAATGTTTCTTGAAAAATAATGAAGATATTTCTTTCAAACTTGGTCCATTTATTAAGCTTAACATATGACGCAATGTCAGGGGTGTAAAATTCCACTCGCCTGCTCGCATTGGTGAGTTAAAGTTTGGATAGGATGAGTGGACCTCGCTGTATATCCTCGAACGATCGGGTGAGTGGTTTTTACGTCGTAGCTTAAATGAAATTCAGAAAACGTCAACAAACTTTGAGATAGTTCAGTTGCTACCTTGATTGACTGGAATTTACCAGCAATCGTAAAGATATCAAAACATAATGCCGGTAATTTTCCATTCCGAGAGCACGTGCGACCTATCGTAATTTCTAATTTACATCGCCGTTACTATTGTTTATCGACATGTACACAAAAGACGTGCATAGTGCATTCATTTTTTAACATTATCGCTTCAATTTTTCAATACCGCTTGAGAAGTAATACAATTTGAACTCTATTAAGATTTCAATAAAATATCGACGGAAATGTAAGCAAATTTGTATAAAAAACGGTCGAATTTTCATATAATCATTTGTTAAATTTCAAACAGCGTGATCTTAATTCTTTCTAAGAGAAAATAAGTGATACATACTATGGGCATAAAATGCAGACTTTTGACCAGAAAGAACAGAAAACAGAATAAAAAAATCTTAAATAATGAAAAAGTGGCAGTAATTTAAATACATTAAGTAAAACGATTTTTTTGGTTAAAAGGTTTCTGTTTGACTGTTAGTGCGACAGAATAGGTTACGTGACCTCGTGGACGTAACTAGAAATGTGGTTTTAAAATAAAACAAAATGATGTTGTTGCGGTTTTTAATAAGTTTTAAATGAATCTTTGTACATGTATTTTTTGATAAAATATTCTTCTCAAACGATAATGTAAATTCCTTGAGGGCAAATAGGTCACATAGGTAGGATTTCCACTATTATCGTTTGAGACATTTACTTGTCAGTTTATACGCGATATTGCGCATTCGCTTTTAATAACAAATTACGGAAGAAACTTTTTTATTGATTTCTGCTTCTCATCAATTTAAAGAATCGAGGTGGTACGAGCAGACAGTGATGTGTCACATGGCGCGAAAACTGTAACAGGGTTCTAGCTAGGATTTTCTGAAGGCATGTTGCTGAAGGGTATTTTTGAAAAGAGCGTGGACAGCAATGGGGTGGGTGCGGGAGGGGTACCCTCTCCTGCTTGGGGGTATGGGGGGCCACCCCCAGAAAATTTTGTATTACTACAACTCATTTTTGTGCATTCTGGTGCATTTCAGAGTGGAAAACACAGTGTTACTTTCAATGTTTAATAAGCATCATTTACATGCTCAACAAGAACAAATAGAGATAATGTGTCATAAAAATTTCCTCTAGGGTTTATTTGCTGAATGACAATGTAAACTTATCCAGTTATATAAGTTTCTGAAAATGTTCACTATTTATTTTACATAAAACAACACAATTTTAGCACTGCACATTAAAGTTTCAGTCTTCTATTCCTGTGGAATTCATTTGCTGAATGACAACGTAAACTTATCAATTTTGTGTACTTGGCATTATCCCCCTTCTCCAAACTATTTAGAACATCCACTCCTAATGTCTTAGCTACATCAGCTAAATGTTTGTGTTTGATGGTGTTTTGTGTGAGTCTGACTCCTTATGAAATACTAAAGATGATGGCCTTATTGAGGTACATGGAATGTCAACCCACACAGCTCTACCAGGAACACACATCTTTGGCCTTCTCTGGTGCTTTACACATACTGAACACAACATACCTTGGCCTGAAGTAAAGAATTTAAAACAATTTTGTTATTTACATAGCCAAAGGGATCCGTCACTGCTATGATAAGAGATCTAAATGTTTTTTTTAATGAATTTCAAGAACTTATATGTAAAAAAAAAAGACACAAACACATAAAACATACTGTAAGCCCTGTGTGTAAAAGACATGAGAACTTAATTTCTAGTTAGTCATCAACTCTTTCTCTCTATTTTCTAAGTATGCATGTCCAATATTTTTCCCCAAAGGAATCAGATTTGAAATATAAAATGTTGTCTTCTTATAATTTGTTTAACAACTGATAGTTTGCACTTTTTTTAAATACGTTAACTGATCGCTTGATACATATGATATGATACATTCAATAGACCGTTCAGTATTTTTGGGATTACTTAAAAATGATTTAAATTACCATTCTCTGAGACTGTCATCCAGGGAGACGCTTGTTTCCATTTTGGATCAATGCCTGATTTCCTTTGGCCATCCGGCGTGGCTGGGTGGGATTCTGAATTTGTGACCGTTTTCCCAGGTGTACCAGGTCCAGGAAGAATGTCATTCACAGATTCGTCTCGCTTTTCACATCTCACTGTCTCCTCTTTTACTGAGTCACTAACATTGTTCTCCTTCCGGAGCTTCTTGAAATAGTTCATACTTAACAATGTCCCACTCTCTCATTTAAGTTTATTTCCAGGCATCATCAATAAGTAATAGCTCAACAATATTTCAAACTTTTCTCTACAAGTTCTATTTTGAAAGTGACGACAGAAACATTAATTCTGTCATTGTCTTTTCGATATTCCACCCGAGAAAAACACAATTCATACATGTCAAAAAATATTAATACTAATTGTTCAAAATCATTTTAACGTGTTGCACAATTTTTGACTTAGTAGTAACTTAGTACCTTCCATTGTCTTTCCTTGACTGCGAAAAACATTCGGACAATAATTGTTGAAAGTTATCTGTCATTATTTCTGATTACATAAAAAATCTTAAAACACTTTCATGTACACATCACACGATACCGTCTGTCAAAGGATTTAAAGGCGGAGCTACGATAAATTTACGTCACAAGTTTCTACATAGGAAGCTGTCATTGGTTTATCGTGTATCTTAACTGACATCGCTTTACCTGAACTATCAGGTGAGCACGTGGTAAACTTTCGAATACACTATCGGATTAATCGAGGTGTTTATTGGAATGCGTTTAAGACATGTCGCTTTGGCAATTAAGGGATGACGGGGGAAATAAGGGATGTTGAATATACAACTCAAAGCCTGAAGGCATGTCGCACGCGACAGGCGATAATAGCCTGGCTAGAACCCTGTGTAATATGACATAATGCCATGACAATCTCGTGCAACAGTACCGCTTTGTTCTCCACTTCAGATGTCATGATACCGACACACTTCTTTTAGCTCTTTGAGAGGATATTAATTGATGATGAAAACAAGGCCAATTACTTAGTTTATCAACAGAATAATTACCGATGATTGTCAACTTTTTTTTTCGCTTTCAGAACTGGTACCGTAGGTGGATAATGATTATTGTGTCCATAATTTTAGGACGCTTTTCAAAATAATTATTTTTCGGGAAATAAGTCTTGAGAAAATGAATATAACTGATATTTAATACTTTCCTGGCACTTTGGGAAACTACGGTAGGGGTTAGACTGTGATTATTATTACTATCGATGCAGTTATTATGGAGAGCAACTTCATGGTGGAGATTACAAAATTAGTGAAAGAAAAAGAAAAATGTCTATTTAAGAGTAACAAAAATGAATAATCAAAAAGGAAACGTAGTGTACGAGCTATGTGTTACATTTGAAATTTGCTTGTTGTACATAATACTCCTTCCATAAAACATGACAGTATTAAAAATGCCAATTATTAGGGCGAGTGACTGTTCACTAAGGGCAAGTAGATTTTACTAGCTACTAGTCCTGCAGTGAGAGTGGTGTGAAAAAGAATTTTACACCCCTGCGCATACTATGATAGAAATAACTTTGTTGCCTTTGCCTTCTTGGTATTATTATATTGAAACTTTCCCCAAAAAGCTGCAACAGTCATTCCTGATCAAGTAATGAAAAGTTACCAAATGTCAGGCCTTCATGTTTCGACAGTGAGCATGCGCAAAAAAACACCCTCTTCCCCAATAATTTTGGATAAATATTTTTTATTCAAATTTATGTAAGTCATTTATTCATACATAATATTTGTATAGTTTTTGTTTACACCAGTTGGTGTTGTAAGTGGAAACTATTAGATGGTGTGTTCAGTTTTATAAATAACCGATTGCAATTGAATATTTCCAAGGTGGTCGACTTTGTCATCTGTCCGGGTTTATCAGAACAGAACAGAATTTTTATTAACAACTGACTTGAACATAGACATTCATCGTCACATAAACTGTACATGCATGCGTGTATACGAGAGAGTATAACAATATATATACATATGAAATAAAATAAACTAAAAACATGCTGAAATTGTTCAAATTGCACTTCTTAATTTTTAACGTGCTACCAAATTAGTACTAATTAATTTATTAATTTTTGCCTCCATTGATAAATTTAGCAAAGTGTTTATATATGGTATAATGACATTTTTTTACATATCAATGAATGAGATCAAATTTCGCAATCTAACAATATAATCAATTACTTGTGTTTAGGTGAATCAAAGTCAAGAAGAGAAGCAAATTGTACTTTACTTTGTTAATAGCAATAATTTAATCATGTAGCCCAAGAATGCATTAATATTATGACACACGCCACTGTTCAATAATAAGTATAATTAAACTACATTAATCAGTAGTGTAAATCCTTACCGAAACGAAATTGTAAGGGTTACCAACTACCAAAACAGCACTGGTTCTACCCAACGTTGCCTAGACTTGATAAACCTTGCGAAACGAAAGTTAAGATTTATCTGAGGCTATATTTTATGCTTTATAATACATCATCGTTAAAACCAATACAAGTGCATTCGAACCTGATAGTGAATAGAGATCCAAATAAGACATAAACAGTATCATGTAAGACTGCATTATTTTAAAAGTTACATTTAACTCCCATGCCATCAGCTACTTCTCTTCTTAGCTACGATACCACCCAAGTGTAGACACTAAATATATGCACTGTAATAATTACTAAGTATACCATACATCTCTAATGTTTAACAATATTGTTTAACATATGGATACTTTTTTAGCTCGACTATTCAAAGAATAAGTAGAGCTATCCTACTCACCACGGCGTCGGTGTCGGCGTCACACCTTGGTTAAGTTTTTCGTACCAGTCCTCATTTTGACAAAGTCTTTTGAGATAAAGCTTTGAAACTTTCAACACTTGTTTACCATCATCATGGCCAGTTATAGGCAAGAGCACATAACTCCATCAAGGATTTTGGCTGAATTATGGCCCCTTTTGACTTAGAAATCATGGTTAAGTTTTTCGTACCAGTTCATATTTTGACAAAGTCTTTTAAGATAAAGCTTTGAAACTTTCAACACTTGTTGTCCATCACCATGGCCAGTTATAGGCAAGAGTACATAACTCCATCAAGGATTTTGGCGGAATTATGGCCCCTTTTGACTTAGAAATTATGGTTAAGTTTTTCGTACCAGTGCATATTTTGACAAAGTCTTTTAAGATAAAGCTTTGAAACTTTCAACACTTACTTACCATCATCATGGCCAGTTATGTGCAAGAGCACATAACTCCATCAAGGATTTTGGCTGAATTATGGCCCCTTTTGACTTAGAATTCATGGTTAAGTTTTTTGTACCAGTTCATATTTTGACAAAGTCTTTTAAGATAAAGCTTTGAAACTTTCAACACTTGTTTACCATCACCATGGCCAGTTATAGACAAGAGTACATAACTCCTTCAGGGATTTTGGCTGAATTATGGCCCCTTTTGACTTAGAAATCTTGGTTAAGTTTTTTTGTACCAGTTCATATTTTGACAAAGTCTTTTCAGATAAAGCTTTGAAACTTTCAACACCTGTTTACCATCACCATGTCCAGTTATAGGCAAGAGTACATAACTCCATTAAGGATTTTGGCTGAATTATGGCCCCTTTTGACTTAGAAATCTTGGTTAAGTTTTTCGTACCAGTTCATATTTTTTGTAAAGTGTTTGACATATGGCTTTGAAACTTTTATCACTTGTTTAGTATAATAGTCTCTATCTGTAGGAAAGATAAAATAACTCTGTCGTCTATTTTGGCTGAATTATGGCCCTTTTTGGACTTTGAAATTGGTTCTGTTTTCATACAAGTCCATGTTTTGTCAAAACTATTTGACATATGGCTTTTAAACTTTGAACACTTGTTTATCATTATGATTTCCATCTGTAGGCAAGAGTACATAACTATTTTGACTGAATTATGGCCCTTTTTGGACTTTGAAATTGCCTCATATATTGCCATTTAGTGCAAGACTTATCGAAATCAAAGTAATACAGGAACATTGTTTGTCTAATCTATTTATTTCTTTAGTCTGAATATCCATGGAAATATTTTGACCCCATTCTTCAATCAATTCTTCGAATAGTCGAGCGCGCTGTCATCAGACAGCTCTTGTTATAATTGGAGTATACATTAATCATACAGATAATTCAAACAGTTTTGTCTCTGCTTAAATGCTTTAATGCAGAATACTGCTAATTTATTTAATATCTTTACATTTGAAACATTGAGCAATTCTATGAATTTTATCATGTTAGGTCGCCTACTGTAGTACCTAGGTATATAAAATCTTCTCAAATGATCATATACAGGACATATAAGAATGAAGTGAAACTCATCTTCAGTATCATTTTTCTCACAAAGAGTACATTTCCTTTCGTCTCTTTGGATATTACGGTGCCTTCCAGTCTCTATATTTAACTGATGAGAGGATAGTCGTAACTGTGCAATGGCATTTCTGTTTTTAACACTACTAAGTTTTAACAAATAGTCAGAGATTACAAAGTTCGTTTTTAATTCTTTATAAAGTGATAATGAAGACTTAACTGAAATATCTTGCCGCCAGTCATTAATGTACATATCTAATAATCTGCACCTTAACAATGGCAAAAATACTTTAGCATTGACCGAATTTGGAAATAACCATACATCATTAAAACCTGTTCTCTGTAATAAATCCCTGACCTTTGAGGCCCAGTTCATCACATGTCTGTCATTATCAGCCTCTAATCTGAGATTTTCAAACATACATGTTAACAAACAATTACTGCTTTTTTCTAAATGCAATCTAAGATAATATTTTATAATTGTAATGTACCTTATTATTTGTAATGGAAATCTACCTAGCTCTCCATATATTGCTGAACTACATGTAGAGTTTTTAACATTTAACAATGACTTTAAGTATTTTCTATGCACACGTTCTATGTTTTCTGCCTTCAGAAAACCCCAAACTTCACATGAATAATTTAGTATGCAAGCTACATAGGCATCAAACAAATTCAACATAATATTAACAGGTATTTCAAATGACTTTGTAACCGAAAACAGTGCAGTCATCGCTCTAAGAGCCTTGCCTGTAAGAGTTTTTGTAGCATTAATAAATGAGCCACCGTTGGAAAGAACTATACCAAGATAATTAAAATTATTTACAATTTCTATTACTTCATTAGCATACGTAAATTGTTCACTACTTTGCTGTCTACCTTCTTTCCTAAATATAACTATTTTTGTTTTCTGAACATTAACTGTAAGTTTCCACTTTTTACAATAAGATTCAAAATTATTCAATGACTGTTGAAGCCCTTCCGCAGTTTCTGAGAAAATAACTGCGTCGTCTGCAAAAAGTAACAAATATATAGACAACTGATCAAGTGTTAAGCCCGCAGACGAATCCTGTTGCATAAATAATTCTGCATCATTTATGAATATAGAAAAAAGTAAAGGAGAAATTATCTCCCCTTGTAATAGTCCTATATCACAATTGAAAAAAGCAGACAATCTATTTAAATGTTTGACACACAATTTTACCTCACTGTATATAGACCGTATAACATTAAATAACTTCCCGTTAATACCGCTTTTAATAAGTTTCAACCATAGTCCATTTCTGTATATCGAGTCAAAGCATTTCATGAGATCTATAAAACAGCAATACAAACGTTTTTTCTTTCTTAACTGATTTTCAATAAAGGAATTCAACAAAAATATACATGTAGCATCTATCGTGCTGTAATTTGCTTTGAAACCAAACTGTGCGTCTGTAAGAATATCATTATACTGTACTGTCCATTTCTTAAGCCTTTCATTCAGAACCACCGTAAATAATTTAGCAAAACAACTAATTAGCGTAATACCTCTGTAATTATTAGGATCATTATTATCTCCCTTTTTATAGACAGGTATAATTACTCCATTAGACCATGATTTAGGGAAACACTGTTTACTTAAATATAATTAAATAAAATTTCAAGAGGTTTATCCAGGACATTAATACCTTCTTTAAAATATTCATATAGGAATTATGATACAATCAAATGAGCAAGATTTATTTGTATCCAATAGTTTTACAGCTTGTCTAATCTCCTTAATTGTAAAAGGCGAGTCTAACTCTTCAAAAGTTGCATCTACATTTACATTACTATCAAATTCGTCCAAAAATTCTTGGCATTCTACATCCTCATCTATTCTTAATCCCGTTGTTAATTTTTTGAAATGTTCATAAAAATCATTTAAGCTAATGTCGTCTCCAACATATGTATTTTTCTTATGCTTAAACATTTTCCAAAAATCCCTTGGCCTTTTCCTTTTCATATCATTCATTTTCGATGCAATTTGCTCATTATATTTCTTTTTTGCAATTCTACAACAATATTTATAATCAATTTTCTTATCGAACAATATTCTTTTATTTTCAGTTGTTTTATTTGCAATAAATTGAGCAAGTGCCTGCTTATAACTATCACGTTTGTCTCTACATTCCTCATTAAACCATTTATTATGAACCCTGTTATCAGAAAAATATGTACATGTTGATATTTTACTGCGATTTTCAAAATATTTGTTACCTCTGCTACATAAAAAGTCTGTAAAAATCTGAACCATGACATCAGGATCACTGTTACTTTCCTTGCTGTTATTTAAATCATTGCAAAGTGTGTCAATTTCACGCGAAATATCATTTAAAAAATCCACTTTGGAGTCCGGTTCCTATTTATAGAACACGCTTTCGCGTTTTATATTTTCACGCGGCAGCGTACCGATCTTTAATGAGAATTCTAACGGTGCATGATTAGAATGTATTGTAAAATCATGAATGTGAAATCCAGATATATTGCAAAAATTAGAGTTTTCCGTAACAAGGTAATCGACCGTGCTCATTCCGTTATGCGTGAAACATGTAGGCTTTCCGAGATTCGCATCATTTCCCAAGCGACCGTTTACAGTACGCAAATTTAAAGATTTACACATCGTCATGTCAGCGCAGTAACTCAATAAGTGCTTATATAATATATATACACTTATTGAGTTATTGCACTGACATGACGACATGTCAAGTAATAAGTCACCGAACCGATTTGTTCCCTGATCAGACGTCGCCCGCGGTAAATACAAATCGCAATTAAAGCAATCGTGATCATGTAACTGTTTATCATTTTCTATGAAATCACATTTTGATCCAATACGAGCATTCATATCGCCAAAACAATACACCTGCCCCTTTTCCTGAAAATACCTTATATCTGACTCTATTTTATGAAACACGTCAAATTCTATACTTGATGAATAGGCGAATTTTCAAGTGCTATTTAGGTTATACATAAATATATATCATCCGTATTATGAAAATACCTTCTGTCAAGTTTTAACCACATAACACAATCTACGTCATTTCTCACCAGCTTGACTCCCTTACTAACTGAATTTTTTATATACACCAGTAATCCGCCGCTATTCCTCTTCGCTCGTCTGTTTTGATATTTCCGGAAAGAATGAAAGAATTTATAACCGTTTAAATCGAGTTTAGATTTTTTTCCCGTCCAAGTTTCACTTTACTCCATAGATACTCCTTTTAACGCATCTATGCATTACTCCATAGATACTCCTTTTAACGCATATATGCATTACTCCATAGATACTCCTTTTATCGCATTCTACTACACTGATAATTTAAATGCAAAATACCAATAAAATATATTGGCAATGAAGCCCACAAAAGCATATTTGTGAAGTTTAAACTGTTAATAAAAGATCAGTTTCAGAAAAACTTGTGGTTATAATTGTAATTTATTGATAATTATCACTTTTAATTCAGGTGGCATTTTCTGAAAATCACACTGACTTTATATATATTAGGACAGCTATTGATGGATGGAAAAGTAAATAGGTGACCCAAAAACAAGTTATTATTTGCATTCTATCATTCAACTATGGCAAATTATGTAAAAGTGAGACATAAGATTGGTGTAATAAAAGATGTGGTTACCATAACAACCATTAAAATCCATAGATCACTTGTCAACATTATGGAATTTATGCTAATTGACCTGGGCCCCTTGGAAGTGTGTTTATTGTGCACAGCTGTCAAAACAAAGCAATTAGGGTGTTGTTTGCATCCTTATTTATGATGTGGATCAACAAATTTTATAGAAAGTGTCTTTGATCAGTACTTCTTATCAAAACATTATGTAATTAATTGATTTTATGATCTATGAAGTTCTGTAACTTTGGTAGGGGTGTAGATTTTAATGATTAATTAAATGGGTTTGCTTATTTTGAAAATCACTTAATATAGACCTTTCTAGTCTTTCATTTACCTTCAATTAATAAAATTGTGCATTTGTAACAGTAAAAATATTTCTTTTCTGTTGTATCACATGCATAAAACAGCTAAATTATAATAATATTCTAAGGTCTTAGGTTTGTAGCTTTCTATTGTGAAAAATATTTATCACAAAATTATGAAAAATATACCATCAGAAAGGAAATTTAATTCTAAAAATAAATTATGTTGGACACTAAATGGTTAAAACAAGTATTCATAGACTAATTTTGATCTGAGTAACACAGGTATAAATTTTGCATTTTTCTCCAATAACCTGTATGGAGATAGTGTACAGATAATGCAACTGAGTGTATTGGGTATCAATAATCAATACTATTGTATCTGTATGGAGTAAAGGGTTAAAAAGATCAGATCGTAATTTCCGATAAAATCGGTGAAGTCAGCACATGATCGCTTTTGCTCCGATAAGCCTTCAGTATTCCAAGATAAACACTTTAAAGTACTCCCTCCGCTGTCCTACATATTTTCCGCATCCACGCCATCTCTGTACAACCGACCGTCAATAAGTTTATCCACCTTGATATAAGCTTCCTTTCCCTGCTTCCGAGCCTCCAGCAAAATAGGCACAAGACATCGTCTTGTGGACATCACTTCCGCAGGGAATTGCTGGCTGATGCCGTAAGGCCTTTCTAGTTTACTTGCTCTGAGTTTTACTCTCTCTCTGTCCGGATAGTAAGCAAACTTTGCCACAACAGGTCGTGTTTTCGGGTTAGGCGTAAAAAAAAAATTGTTTGTTTCCGGTGGCCCGACCTACCCTATTTTTTTACCGCTGACCCTAAACTTTTTTAGCGGTAAAATCGGGCCGCATATTTTTGCAAATAAGTATATTATTATTTTTATAGCTCTTTGCACGAATGGACTACTCCACCGGTCGGGCGAGTGGTTTTTACGTGGTAACTTTACCAAATTGAGAAATTACATCAGGCAAAATTACCTGGATTGACTGGAATTTACCCGCGAATCGTAAAAATATCAAAACGTCATGCTGGTAATTTTCCATTCCACAAACACGTGTGCCCTATCGTAATATCTTATTTACATCGCGGTTACTTTTGACACAATAAACGCGTGTGGTGCATTCATTTTTAGCTCACCTGTCACATAGTGACAGGGTGAGCTTTTGTGATCGCCCTTCGTCCGTCGTCCGTCCGTCGTCCGTCCGTCGTCCGTCGTCCGTCCGTCGTCCGTCGTCCGTCCACAATTTCTTGTCTGCACGATAGAGGTTTCATTTATGATTTTATTTTAACCAAACTTGCACACAACTTGTATCACCATAAGATCTCGGTTCCTTTCTTGAACTGGCCAGATCCCATTATGGGTTCCAGAGTTATGGCCCCTGAAAGGGCCAAAATTAGCTATTTTGACCTTGTCTGCACAATAGCAACTTTATTTATGATTTGATTTTTACCAAACTTGCATACAACTTGTATCACCATAAGATCTCGGTTCCTTTCTTGAACTGGCCAGACTCAATTATGGGTTCCAGAGTTATGGCCCCTGAAAGGGCCAAAATTAGCTATTTTGACCTTGTCTGCACAGTAGCAGCTTTATTTATGATTTGATTTTTACCAAACTGGCACACAACTTGTATCACCATAAGATCTTGGTTCCTTTCTTGAACTGGCAAGATTCCATTATGGGTTCCAGAGTTATGGCCCCTGAAAGGGCCAAAATTAGCTATTTTGACCTTGTCTGCACAATAGCAGCTTCATTTATGATTTGATTTTAACCAAACTGGCATACAACTTGTATCACCATAAGATCTTGGTTCCTTTCCTTGAACTGGCGAGATTCCATTATGGGTTCCAGAGTTATGGCCCCTGAAAGGGCCAAAATTAGCTATTTTGACCTTGTCTGCACAGTAGCAGCTTTATTTATGATTTGATTTTTACCAAACTGGCACACAACTTGTATCACCATAAGATCTCGGTTCCTTTCTTGAACTGGCCAGATCCCATTATGGGTTCCAGAGTTATGGCCCCTGAAAGGGCCAAAATTAGCATTTTTGACCTTGTCTGCACAATAGCAGCTTTATTTATG
>NW_026463514.1:0-71810 GCF_021730395.1 Mercenaria mercenaria
CAAAGCCTTGAAATGCCTGATGGTTGCGGGTTTTTGGTAGATTTAGTTTCTGTTTGAATGCCAGTCTATGAATGTACATGAATGAGAAACAAATACAAATTTAATGTTTCTCATATCTAAGATGAACTCTGCCACACACAGATTGTGATGTAACCATGGGCTGGAATACCTTATCATTAATAGATCTTATGTAATCTAAATGGTCAGTGTGAGTGTATACAGGTTGAATAAGAACTGCTTGTTCATTGATAATTCATCCGCACTGTTCATGAATGGGACTATTTTGTGCAGCACATGAACATCTTTTGGACGTGATTCGGAATAAATAAAGATGCTTTGGTTGTCAGAAATACACTTAAACTTTTGTAGCGGGATAAATCCGCAACCAAAAAACAGTGCAATTTCTTGTTATTTTGCGAATTCTTACACAAATTGACCTTTGACCTTTGATAATAGGTTTGCTTTTCACTTATAATGATAAGACCTACATTGCTGACCTTGCTTAACATGTATACATTAAAGTAAATTGCTACAGTGAATTATAACAACAAGCTATTTTTGATCAAAGTAAATGAGTAAGTATGGAAAAGGTTGTAATTTTTTATACAAAAGTGACCCCTGACCTCCAATACCAGGTTTGACCTTGACTTATTTTCTCTTTCAAGACATCGTTGACATATATGCAGTAAAATGAACAACGATCAGTTACTAAAAATGACAAAACAAATACTTTTAAACAAATAAAAATTATTACAAACTGGTGATATTTTTGCAAAATTTTATTCACTTTTTGGACCTTTGACCTTTGAAATTACGGTTGACCTTGAAATTTTTGAAATAATATGTGCATACCAAATATCGCCTACTTTGTATACATTAAAATGAACTGATATTGTTGATTAATATCGACAAAAAATCATAAACAAGAAGAAAAGTTAAAGGGCTATTTTTTCATTCTTTTACTTGAAAATGACCTTTGACCCTTAATATCACATTTGAACTTGTCTGATTTTAGACGATATCTTTATTACTGATATTGTCGGACAAATATACATTAAAATAAATTACGAGCAATTACAAATAATGATCAGAAATAGCTGTTTATAATTCAAAAAGGAAACTATTCATGCAATTTTTCACAAAATTTTGACCTTTGACCTTTGATATAAGCTTTACCCTTGGCAGTTTTGGGGTTACCTTTGCACTGCTGACTTTACCTGACATACAGACATTAAAACGAATTAACTTCATTGACTAACAATGTGAATACAAATTAAAAACGTTAGAAAAGTAAATGTACCATTTTTTCATATTTTTGCATGAAAATGAAATTTGACCTTTAATTATCAGAGTTGACCTTGGCGTTTTGCAATAATATTTGTATTTCTGACTTTGACCGATATATACACATTACATATATAAAGCTGATTGACTTATGATAACAAACTAATTTTTAAGAATAAAAATAAATTTCAAATATGCCAATTTATGTGAGTTATACATAAGTTTGACCTTTGACCTTAAATATCAAGTTTGCCCTTCATTCCTTTTTGATGAATTTCTTTTTGCTGACATTGGTTGACATATATACATTAAATGACAATCATATAGCTACTGTAATTAAACAGTGAAAAAACTGGTAGACGTAAACTTTACCCTACCCCCTAAATTTTTACAAGTGAGTTTTACCACCCCTATCACAAACATAAGTGAACAAAATATAGATAGGCACGGCTTTGACACTTAAGAAATGGGTTTTCATGGAGGATATGAAATATTGTTTCCAAAAATGTATAAACTTCTTTTGGCCTCAATTGTTGCAATAAAAGTCCGTGAGCTCTCGGACCAATATACTCGACACCGCCTTCAGGGCGGCGTCGAATTACCGGTATATTCATTTATTAAAATTCCATCATTATTATCTAAAATCTAGAAATTTGACATTAAAGTACTTATCAGCTAATACATGTGCATCTATGCATAAAAGATCCCACTAAATTTGCGCTAAATTTGCTTAGTGTTAATTGGCAATCATCTAGTAACGCTTGAGGAAATGCAAGTCACTGCTGATTATCGATTTTCTATAAATAGCCTAACTAAGAAGGAGGGGTATATTATTTTGCAGATGTCGGTCAGTCGGTCGGTCTATCTGTCGGTCGGAATGTAGACAAATCCGTTTCCGGATGATAACTCAAAAACGCTTGGGCCTAGGATCACGAAAGTTGATAAAAAGGTTGGTCTTCACCAGCAGATGACCCCTATTGATTTTGAGATAAGTAGGGGCAAAGGCCAATGTCACAGTGACCAGGAACAGTAAAACAGTTTCCAGGCGATAACTCAAGAACGCTTGGGTCTAGGATCAGGAACATTTATAGGGAGATTAGTCATGACCAGCAGATGACCCCTGTTGATTTTGAGGTCATTAGGTCAAAGTTCAAGGTCACATTGGCCAGGAACAGTTAAACGGTTTCTGGATGATAACTTGAGAACGCTTGGGCCAAGGGTCATGAAAGATGATACAGAGGTTCAATATGACAAGCAGATGGACCCTATTGATTTTGAGGTCAGTAGGTCAAAGGTCAAGGTTACAGTGACTCGGAACATTTAAACCGTTTCCAGACAATTACTTGAGAACGCTTGGGCGTAGGATCATGAAACTTGATAGGGAGGTTGGTCATGACCAGTAGGTGACCTCTATAGATTTTGAGGTCAGTAGGCCATAGGTCAATGTCTCATTTACCGGGAAGGTTTAAACGCTTTTCGGACGATACCTTGAGAACGCTTGGGCCTAGGATCACGAAATATAATAGGGAGGTTGATCATGACCAGCTGATGACCCCTGTTTATTTTGAGGTCAACAGGTTAAAGGTCAAGGTCACATTGAACTAGAACAGTAGAACTTTTGTTTACAGTGAGCAAATAATTTCTGTTCCTTGTGCAATTACTGATTGCAACAAGGGGGGCATTTCTTGTTAATATAATATCTTACATTTTGATAGCTATGACGAACATTTAAGTTTATTCTGACATATTTTAATATTAATACCATTTGTTGGAAAAGCTATGGGAGGTACAAACTCGTATTTTCTATGGACCGGAATTCCGATGTATCTTTTCCGTTAAAATTCCGTTTCTATTTTTAGCCATGGATTATTGCTGTTAGAATCATATACAGTTTTGTATTTCGTGTGTTATACATGTGACGTTGCGGTTCCTCAGAATAGAAAAAGTTAGAAATTGTCAGTCTGGATTCCCAGGTTTTTCTACGTTATAAGCTACGTGACCTCTACGACAGTACTATGGTATGATAAGTTGATAAGGAACAACCAATAGCTAAATTTCGTGACCATAAATTTGCATATTTGTATTCATACACTTGACTTCAGTTTATGTTGATTTTAGTCGCCGAATTTACATAAAAATGGTATTAAGGCATACCTGGTAGCATTGCATATCTGCACGTTGTGAAAATAATTGTTTCTCTGGAAAGCCTGGAACTACCTGACAAGATTTCTCAAACTTAGCATTCATTTTGACACTGGTGGCAGCAGCCACCAAAAACTAAATTCACTAAACGGACATCAATGTTGTTTAATAAGGAGAGGGTTTACAAACTGCCTCACAGGTTCACATGGAAAAATGTTTAGCAATGTTACAAGCAGAAAAGGCTTATCTGGAATTAAATGCACAAAAAGTGCGTTTAATTAAAGCAGTTCCTTTGTCACTCATTAGCTCATTTGATAAATAGGTATTAAGAATAAAGAAATCACATGAAACGACTGAACAAAACCTTGTAATTGTTGGATTTTAAATTTTCTAGGATTTTGCAAGATTTTATACTGTCTGCGAATGTTTTTGCTAGAGTTTGCATATATCTTGTGGCAATGTATTTTCACGTGAAATAAAATAGCAGTTTGACATGAAGTTATACGATTAAATGAATTAGTAGTGGAATATACATAAGAGGTTAAATCATCTATGAAACGAGCTTAATGTAATTGTATATACAATTTTGGAATCCAACATAATGTTTCTGATCATTTATGTGAACTTTGAAAATACAAACTTCAGGGATGTTATAAGGAACCAAATCCTGTTCATTGGAAGGACTCGAGGTGTAGGTTTTAGTACTACAATGTTTCTTATGTAAAACGTAAATATACTGTAGGAGTTAAACGATGATGACATCATAGACCACGTAGTATGCTGGACTAAAACATACATAGAGAAAACCTTTGATGATTCCTTCCGGAGATGGCTTTAACCAGGTTTACATGGAAATGTGAAATAATTGGATTTATCAATTTTAATACGAGAATCGACACTATAAAATAGTTTACGTTTTTAAGCTGTTTATGCATTAGAAACAACATTCTCAAAATTGCAACATCTAACAAATAATTTTTCTATTGGTTTTGCGTTCTGGCCACAGTGTCGGGGCATTAACCTGATCTGACACACTCATACAGAAAGCAAGGGTATATATATATATATAGTTCTGCTATCTGACTATGGAAGTGATAGATAATCGGACTATTTCTATGTTTAATCGGACATACTGCGCCACTAAACAAAAAATTGCTCACTTAATATCGATATTTAGTCATTTTCTGTTAAGGTAGAACGCGACACTTTGCGAACAAGTTTTTGTACACGAGACGTCAAAGTTGACCACCAAAGCCCGTTTTTGAAACTGACGTTGCCGCGTATCCTTGGCAACTGTTACGGGTACTGCAACGGCACCAGCCAACAAATTTTCTTAAATTATACATTATTCGACGAGAATTATTTTTCCTTTATGGTGATGTAAAAATCATTGTTTTACACCGACAAATATTTGAAAAATGGAAAGAAAATCGCCGTTTTTGACTAAAAATTGATGTTCAGTTTCGCAGCATTTTTCGGCTTTAAATCAGCATATTGCAAAATCTCTGAATTAAATTTTTGATTTTTTTTTCAATAAACGGTGTTTAAAATGTATATCGAGTCCAAATGACAAATAAAACTGGGGGGTCACCGACTTAGTTTTTTCTGGTGCAAAAAAAAAAAATCCGAAGCGTTTGATATCTTTAAATGCGTCAAGTGCTATAAATAAAGTGGAATGCGCCTAATTCAGAAGTTATTGGGTTCCGTTTCGACATTCTGTTTAATTTAAAATCCAGCATATTCCTCATATAATGCGTATTTTACATTTTTGATATTTCTGTAACTTTTTTTCTCCGCAAATCTTAGAATTCCATTTTTGATGGACTGTGATTTCACGTCCGTCGAACTGTTTTCGTAAATTGTTATGTTCAGTCAACAAGTATCTGCATCTAAAATGGTACATAATTTGTGGTGCTCACTTAACCTTAGACTCGATATTTAAGTTAAAGTTACGTCAGAGCGACAAATATGACGTTGAGTTTTGAATAAAAAATATGCTTTAATCTTGTCTAATGTAAAACCCAAGCAATATAATTTGAATAAAAAGTAATATGAAGATGAAAACTTTATTTAATCGCAATGAGTATTTGTTTCTGTAAATCTTCATTTTAAGATAAACTCTACTTTTAGATCAAACTAGCCTTTAAAACTCTGTTACCATGGGCGAAATTATTACGCTGAATTACATTACTCTACCCCTGCCCCAGATAAAAATACGTAATTAAACAGGTTCTCGTATGTCTTGTGATTAATTTTTAACCTATTTTAAGAAGAATTTAGTCAAAAGAGTCCTTTACAACTTTGCAAGGATTTCTTGGATTACCTCTGAAGTTCATGATTATACATGATTGATACACACGACATTGTAAGCATTTACAAAAATAATAAGAAAAATTAAAAGCCCTAATATGGTTATGTCATCATGTTGGAATAAACATCACAAATTTATTTAACTTTATTATAAATTTTACGTTTTGGAAATATTTCGATTGTTTCGAGAGTAGTTAAACACACCGATTCCAAATAAAGTGCAGCCACGGGAAAACAGAATTTATATTCATTGTACGGAGGCTGTTGCTCTGAAAAGGTTAATTTAATATTTAATATTTTTCCTAATATTAGAGACCTATCAAACATAACAAGTACGATTAATAAATTTGCTAAAAATGATAAATATTCCATAAAATAAAAAAGAAAGAAAACTATTTGTTTGTTTGTTTTAGGTTTAGCGCTGTTTTCTGTTACGATAGGCGGTTAACCTAACCAGTGTTCTTCAACAAATAACTTAATTAATGATTTCGGACAGATACCGTCTACCAAATTGTCACGCCCTACCCAGGGATCGAAAAAGCGATTCATAGAACTGAGCTAAACGGATGGAGTAAAAGAAAGAAACACAGAAAACAGTGGTTGTGATGGAAACTCGCTGTAACTTATCAGCGGTTAAACATGTATAATTCTATGTTGTAATTATCTATATGAGCGACTCAAGAATCGTAACTTTGTACATAGGACCGACGGTTCAAACTTGCTAGTCCTGGTTTCGTATTTACGAGATACCGGGTACTAGGATTTGTACCAGTATATGTATATGTGTAAGATTTTATTTTTTATTTATTTTTATTTTAATAAGCGTCTGAGATGTCAACATTCAGAATGTAACAATTTTCAAACAATTTAGCAGTTCACTCATCAGAATTTTATAAAGCTACGCTTATGCATTAATGTAACTTAGGATAGTATTCAAAGCGATACCTCTTATTGAGTCGTGCCATGGGAAAACCAACATAGTGCATTTGCGACCAGCATGGATCCAGACCAGCCTGCGCAGTCTGGTCAGGATCCATACTGTTCGCTAAGGGTTTCTCTAATTACAGTAGACTTTGAAAGCGAACAGCACGGATCCTGACCAGCCTGCGCATCCGCATCCGCATCCGCATCTGGATCCATGCTGGTTGCAAACGCACTATGTTGGTTTTCTCATGGCGCGGCTCATATTATGATTGTCCTGGAACTCATATCTCAAATAGTGCCCTTTGCTATAAAATTTCAAAATACTCTGACTAGTAAAACCAAATCCCGCTGTCAAAATATGTGAACATTTATGTGGAGCTCATAATTAATCGGAAGAGACCATAGAAACTAATCTTATTGTCATATGTTACTAGGTTGGAGAAGTTGGAAACGAAATAGTAAAAATGTATGACATTGGGTTGTGCGTTGTGCGTGCGTGTGTGCTTATGGAGGAAAAGGGATAATATCAAGAAAAACACGAAACAATTAAGCTTTACTCTCGTGCAGGGCAAACTTAAAAATATATGAAACTGCTGTATAATACTGATCTATGATATTTTAAAATAATTATGCTTTAACTTTTTGTTTCAAATGTGAAATCTCCGAACTATCTACACAATTGCATATGTATGAATTATCCATTTAAGCAGTGTATTACAACGGAAAACTTGTTAAATTGGTACTTTGAATAAGAAAAAGATTTAAAAAAAATCATTATTATATAGAAAATATATTAAAAGCGATTTTCAAATGGCTCAATTATGATGTCTCGAACGTATCTGCAGACGTCGAATTATGGTACAAAATTTACGCATGGGGATGGGGGAAATAAAATCACATGTACCGAAAAAACTAAGTCGGTGACCCCCCAGTTTTATTTGTCATTTGGACTTGGTATACATTTTAAACATCGTTTATTGAAAAAATTCAAAAATTTAATTCAGAGATTTTGTAATATGCTGATTTAAAGCCGAAAAATGCTGCGAAACTGAACATCAATTTTTAGTCAAAAACGGCGATTTTCTTTCCATTTTTCAAATATTTGTCGGTGTAACACAATGATTTTTACATCACCATAAAGGAAAAAAAAATCTCTTCGAATGATGTGTAATTTAAGAAAATTTGTTGGCTGGTGTCGTTGGAGTACCCGTAACAGTTGCCAAGGATACGCGGCAACGTCAGTTTCAAAAACGGGTTTTGGTGGTCAATTTTGACGTCTCGTGTACAAAATCTGGTTGGCTCTGGTATAAGATAAACTGCACCTTGTTTGAAATGTGGTCAAAAATATGTGTACTTGGCCTAGGCTGATAATGAAATCTATATAATGATCATGTTTTTATCAATTATCAGTGGAACGGTTATAACTTGATTAGCATGAATTATTTTTCATGCTATTACATAACCACACACGTTTGATCGGTATAAAATGACCGTGTTGTTACTTTAGAATGAGCACAGTATTGTCAGATTGTGAAGTCGCAAGGGAAACAACCACGTTTCGCATTAATTTATCATGTGCAGTCCCTTGCGCACCTGCATAACCTTTTCCAGAGCTCTTTATGTTCTCTCAAGTTTTTAAACAGTTACTAGTAGTTGTTTGTCTTTAGTTAGCTTAAAGACGCACATGTACATATGTATGTTAAGACTGTGTAAATATGAGTCCATGTTTTATCTTTGACATTGGTAAATATATTGTCACATATCATGCATCGAGGGCTCAGAGCGAAACTAGTCTATCTGCTTCTATTTTTATATACACTTAGACTAGTTTCGCTCTGAGCCCTCGGCATATAGTTTAAATTTTGTAACATTTTGAACTGTGACTTAGGATTTTGATAAGTTATCATGTCTTTCAACCTACAGTTGTAAGTATAAAAAAACGTTTATTTACGTAAGTATATATATATATATATGTGTGTGTACGTATGTATATATGTATGTATGTGTGTGAGTACGTGCGTGCGTGCGTGCGTACGTATGTGCAAGCGTGCGTGTGTACGTACGTGTGTGTGTGTGCGTGTGCGTGCGTGCGTGTAATTATGGGTCCAGGTAGTAACTGAAAAGTAGATTTGCGCTTTGTTAAAATATTTTCAGATCTCCAACATACAATACAACAATCGATTTATTTAAACATGCTCTATGCAATGTTTAACATCACTTGCTTAAACTATTCGTTGTTAAACCCCACATGTATACAATTCCTCTCAAAACCATTTGTATTACCATTGATTATGTGGTTTATGATTTGTTTAACAGACTGTAACTAAGGTACTAGGATATGCCATTCCTGTCCGTAAAGTCTGAAATTTCATTCCCGCTGAATTCACAAGACACACTCTTTCATTCTTTCTAATGAACCCATTTTGCTCTTTCCATTCTTAAAGAATAACGGTTTTCCTTCCTCAATGATTTCACTTCACTGCTTTTTCTATAAATATATCGTGTTCCTCCTTCTTTGGTACTTGTCACTACTCGGTATGCATTCTTGCTATAAATTTGCCATCCAATATGGACTTTATACTCAGAGCGCTTTCCCCGCCAACAACCACTTCTTGTATAAGGACCTGTGCTCTGAAAATGAATAAAATGATAATTAGCTATATATAAAGAATTGTGTCTAGTTTGGGGTGTCTCCGAAAGGACTATGTGTACCACTACTTATTATTTAAAACTTATTACTTAAAACTTACTATTTAAAACTTATCATTTAAAAGTTATTACTTATTATTTATAACTTATTCCTTAAAACTTATAATTTAAACTTAAAACTTATTATTTAAAACCTATTACTCATTTTTCAAAACTTATTACTTATTATTTAAAACTTATTCCTTAAAACTTAATATTTAAAACTTATCATTTATAACCTATATAAAAGAAAAGGAGACAATAAACTGTAAATAAACAAGAGCAATGCCTCACTGATAGTGCTTGTTGCTGAACTGAGCTGCATTAAAAAGAGCACAGCTTTCGAAAGAGTCATGTTACTTATGTAACAATGTCCACTGTCATTGCCGCCTTAAAAACATTTATTTCAATAACCAGGTTATTGCCCAATTACACAAAATCATTATCTATAGTTTTGTACCATCTGTGTTTAAACTGCATCGTAACACTGTGTATTATAAATGTGACTACTGTGACTACTGTTGTTAAATATTATGGTACTCATTTTCCCAAGCACCACTACATAATAATTAATAGCCCATAGATCTATGACGGTTCTTAAAAGTAAAATTGTCCAATTACCTTTGACTCAGATTGCCGCTCTGTCCTCTTAGTGGCCATTATGCTACCTATTAGCTGCTGTAGGCGCTGTTTCCGCTCAGTATGATCCTGCAAACAATGACAGATGTGAAACTATTACTAATTTCATAGAATCATATGTTGTAACTGAAAATGTACATTGTGCAAACTTTGATACATATAGCAAAGCAGCAGTGCTATGTGTTGTACATCCATTGCAAGAAAAGACAACTTTAGTATATTCTCAATGTGTGTTACAGTTATTATCTCCCGCCGATGAAATCGGGAGGGGTATTGAAATGGCGTTGTCCGTCCGTCCGCAGCCATTTCTCAGTAACTACCTTGTAGAATTTCATGAAACTTGAAATAAACATGAACCAACATACTGCGATGATGCCAGTCAAGTTTTTCTTTGATTGGTCAATTTCCCTTAGAGTTATTGATTTAATGAAAAGTGTCCGTCCGCAGCCATTTCTCAGTAACTAGCAGGTAGAATTTCATCAAACTTGAAATAGACATGAACCAAGATACTGCGATGATGCCCTTCAAGTTTCTTTTCTCGATTGGTCAATTTCCCAACAAAAATGTCCGTCCGCAGCCATTTCTCAAATACTAACAGGTAGAATTTGGTCAAACTTGAAATAAATAT
Organism: Mercenaria mercenaria; assembly: GCF_021730395.1. Lineage (NCBI taxonomy): Eukaryota > Metazoa > Mollusca > Bivalvia > Venerida > Veneridae > Mercenaria > Mercenaria mercenaria. The sequence continues at coordinate 10,616 of NW_026463514.1, forward strand.
GAACCAACATTTTTAATTTTCCATCAATATTTATAATCAAAATGTAAACTTTTTTACCCTCCCCACTCCCTCTCCCAAAAAAACTTTTTGCTGGATATATTTTTGCCGTCCCACACCACAGACCATTTCGGCGGGGGATACCAATTCATCGAATTTGCTTGTTAATATTATAACTTAAGTACATTTGTTGTACTTTATGTTGATAACTGGATACACTGACATATAATTTGAAAAGGAAACACCTGCAAATCATAAGATATCCTGACCTTTTAGGTATAAAATGATACTAAAGTTACTAAATATAGTCAGGACACAAAGAGAATTCCCTTGAGCCAAAAAATGCGGTCACAATAAAAATGTTGCAGACCGGGTTTTATTGTCTTATCTGTTCACCCGACACCGTGGTTCATGCAAATGTCAGATGCTACTTCAAGTTTTACCTTAGATTTTATTTTTTTAAGGTTTAGATAAACCTGACAATGTCTACTGTCACATTGCCATGATTGATGTGTGTGCATTCTCCCTATTTCAAATTAAACACTGGACTGATTATGGACATTACGGGTTTGACTCCAGTACTCTTTCTTTCACTACTTATCAGCAGCACCAAAACAAGAGAATCATAATAACCTGAATACCATATCTAGAGCATGTGGCAAACTCATGACCTTAGCTTTTTAAGCGGTGCAGTTTTTTACCTCAAGAGGCCCAGTACTGAACTTGACCTAGCGATCAGTGAGACAAACACTGAAACAAGAGGGCCACTGACCCTAAAACGCTCGTCTGCGTACAAGGCTTCAGTTGTGCTTGTATTGGAACAAAGTTAGCTTTCTTCTATGTTAATTTATATTATATACATTTCACACACATTTTTGAACCTAGGGCAATATTTGAATAATTACGGTTAAAATTACAAGTCTGATATCACTTGCCAATTATCAAGGTCCTAGCCATTATTGATTCAAAGAAAAAGGTTTTCAAAATTTCTTATATATTAAAAGCTTGTAGTAAGTACATGTCAGACACACGGCCATGGCCATTTTTTTTACCATATGGTAATAATTAATTATTTGGACAAATGTGGCAGAGAGTCAAACCCTTATATGAAATGCCAAATATCAAAACTCTAGAGAAAAAGATTTTTAAGTCTGATAGCTAAAAACAAATTTTAACCCAAAACCAGAGGGTCATGATGACCCTGGATCGCTCACCTGAGTAATATGAGCTACATGTTTCAAATGTCAAACTGATGATAAAATATTAAGAAAGTCAGTAGGTCACATTCATGGTCAATGAAATTCAGTTTTACGATTTGTGTGCAACACTGTGTATGTCATCAAAATTTCAAGGCTGTATCTTAAAAAACAAGAAAGTAGGTCAGTAGGTCAAGGTCACAGTCAAGTGACATCATATTACTTGGGGTCATCGGGTAATTATAATTAAAAAGTCTTGGAAATAGGTTCAGATGATTGTTTAAGTATTTTTCCTATATAACTCACATAATAACTAAGTGACCCCAGGGCGGGGCCTCTTTTAACCCCAGGGGCATCATTTGAACAATTTTGGTAGAGGACTACTAGACAATGCATCATACAAAATATCAAAAGCCTAGGTCGTATGGTTTCAGACAAGAAGATTTTTAAAGCTTTTTCCTATATAAGTCTATATAAAACTTGGGACCCCCAGGGCAGGGCCTCTTTTCACCCAAGGGGAACAATTTGAACAATTTTGAAAGGGGGCCACCCAAGGATCATACCTGTGAAGTTTGGTGTAATTCTGCCCAGTGGTTTTCAAGAAGATTTTTTTAGAAATTGTTGACGGACGACTGACGACGGACTACGCACGACGGACATCAAGCGGTCACAATAGCTCACCTTGTCACTTTGTGACAGTCAGGTGAGCTAAAAAACCCACATGTTCAATAAACCTGAACTATTAGAACAATTTTGAAAGAGGGCTACCAGGAGATCATTTGTGTAAAGTTTTATCAAAATCCATTCCGTGATTTTGGAGGAGATATTGTTTAAAGAAATTGTTGATAAAAAGTGACCACGCCCTCAGACGTCCATATTCTTTTACGTATCAGAAAAAATTGAACAAATTTGTAGAAGGTCACAAAAGAACCATTTGTATAAGATTATTTTAAAATTTGACTTACAGTTTCACACAAGAAGATTTTTTAAAGTTTCCACTATATACATATTATTATAGGGAAAAGTGCCTACAGGCGGTCATGTTTTTTATGAATCAAAATAATTTGAACTACCTTGGTAGAGAGTCATAACAGAACTATTTGTGTAAAAGTCATTTTAAAATCGGGCTAGCAGTTTCACACAAGAACATTTTTTAAACTTTCCACTACATACATGTACATATAGGCCCTCTGGCGGCTATGTATTTTGACAAATGATCAAAATCATTTTAACAATCTTTGTAGAGGGTCACACAAGGGCTATATGTGTGAAATTATTTCAAAATCCAGCTAGCAGTTTCACATAAGAAGATTTTTAAGGTTTTCCACTATAAACATGTAGGGAAAAGTGAATGGCGGCCGTGTTTTTTAACAAATGGGTATAGTTTGAACAAGCTTGGTACAGGGTCACACAAAGACCATTTGAAGAAAAATTATTCTAAAATCAGGCCAGCAGTTTCTTTTGTTTGTTTGTTTGTTTTGGGTTTAACGCCGTTTTTCAACAGTATTTTAGTCATGTAACGGCGGGCAGTTAACCTAACCGGTGTTCCTGGATTCTGTACCAGTACAAACCTGTTCTCCGCAAGTAACTGCCAAGTTCTCCACATGAATCCGAGGTGGAGGACTAATGATTTCAGACACAATGTCGTTTATCAAATAGTCACGGAGAACATACGCCCCGCCCGAGGATCGAACTCGCGACCCCGCGATCTGTAGATCAACGCTCTTACCTACTGAGCTAAGCGGGCGGGCTGCCAGCAGTTTCTAACAAGAAGATTTTTAAAGCTTCCACTATATACATATTGGGAAAAGTGACCACGCCCTCTGCCGACCATGTTTTTTGACAAATCAAAACAATTTGAACAATCTTGGTAGAGGGTCACACAAGGACCATTTGTTTAAAATCATTTTAAAATCGGCCCAGCAGTTTCACACAAGAAGATTTTTAAATTTCCGCTATATACATATAGGGAAAAAGGACCATGCCCCCTTGTGGCCACGTTTTTGACGAATCGGTATAATCTGAAGAGTCTTTGTAGAGGCTGACATAAGGACCATTTGTGTGGTAATATTTCAAAATCGAACGCTTGGTTTAGGAGGAGTTGTCGTTTGAAGAACTTTCTATTTTTTGCTCTGGCGGCTCCTATGTGCAACCAAGCGAAACTGTTTAACAACTTTGGTAGAGGACCATCAAAGGAACACCTATGCCAAGTTTCATCAAAATCTATTGAGCGGTTCTGGAGGAGATGTCTTTTAAACACAATTGTCAACGACGGGTGGGCAAACGGACACACAGCGGACACAGTGTGATCACAATAACTCACCCTGAGCATTGCTCAGGTTACCTACTGTTTATGGCACCCCCCCCCCCCCACCATAACCCGGTTTCGAAATGCACCTAGTGATCAAGGAGTCCAGTTTCAAGTTTTTCCAATTCTAAATATGGCCTCCGAATCATTTTATTACAGGTGGTAAGTAAACTATAGCACTGTGCTATGCCAACACCAAGTTAAATGCCAACGCTCACTCCAAAGTGAGTAGAATAGCTCTCCTATTCCAAGATGGTGTTCAATTGTGCCAAGTTACATCAAAATCCCTCCATGCTCCGGACAAAGTCAATCTTGTATCTGCCCTTTGGCTTCTAAGTGTGACCATGACCTTAGACGTAGGGACCTGGTTCTTGCGCATGACACTCCGTCTCTTATGGTGAACATCTGTGCCAAGTTATATCAAAATCCCTCCTTGCATGAAGAAATAATGCTCCGGACAAAGCTTTCATTCTTGTATCCTTTGACCTCTAAGTGTGACCTTGGCCTTAAACCTAGGGACCTGTTTCTTGCGCATGACACTCCCTGTCTCGTAATGGTGTACAACTGTGCCAACTTACATCAAAATCCCTCGATTCATGAAGAAGAAATGCTCCCCACAAAGTCATTCTTGTATCTGACCTTTGGCTTCTAACTGTGACCTTGACCTTAGACCTAGGGACCTTGTTCTTTCGCATGACACTCCGTCTCGTGGTGGTGGTGAACATTTGTGCCAAGTTTAATATATCAAAATCCCTCCATGCATGAAGAAGAAATGCTCCGGACAAAGTTTTCATTCTTGTATCCTTTGACCTCTAAATGTGACCTTGACCTTAGACCTAAGGCCCTGGTTCTTGCGCATGACACTCCATCTCATGGTGGTGAACAATTGTGCCAAGTAACATTAAAATCCCTCCATGCACGAAGAAGATATGCTCCGGCCAAAGTCATTCTTGAATTTGACCTTTGGCCTCAAAGTGACCTTGACCTAAGATCTAAGGACTTGGTTCTTGCGCATGACACTCCGTCTCATGATGGTGAACAATTGTGCCAAGTTTCATCAAAATCCTTCCATGTATGAAGAAGATATGCTCTGGACAAAGTCTTTGGACGCTGCCCACCCGCCTGCCCGCCTGCAAGGGGCGTTCTCATAAAACAGGCTTATAAAAATATGAGACCAAACTTCTGAAGTCATCTCCTGTTTTATAGATAAAATATAGACTGCTCTTTGTAATCCTCAGTATTCATATTGATTACGGGACCTCTAGCCTGCCCTGCATGGGTTGTCTAGAGCCTCCAGAGGTAGAGCCCGGAGGTAGAGCCTCTACTCTTGAGGTAGAGGTCCTCTAGCTTGAGTAGAGGTCCGGAAACCGGACCTCTAGACCCAGAGTCTAGACCCCTAGACACTTCCTACTCTATATGCAACACAATCAGCTAGTTTTGAAAAGCAAATGCGAGCATTTGAATTTTTTGTGTTCACATTTTTTTTTGGAAATCCTGAATCAATGAATCAAGTATATAATCCAGGATATTTGCAAATATTCTTTCTAGCATGATACAGTATAATGTGCACGCCACCGGCCCCAATATCATGACAAACAGAACGTTACAGAATGGGGCCCTGATGTTACAATACATGAAATAATACTTCGAAATAGTACAGCCATAATACACATCGAAAAGTCTACCGTACCATATAAACAGGCTGGTAACATTGCCCGATCGGGCTTTCGACATAAAAAATACGGCCGTGCACATTTACTTCTTTGTTGCTTCGTACCAAAATTACCACAACTACATACAATAATGTCTCATTTTCCGGCCATATTCTTGCATACCCCGTACTCAATGTTAGAATAAACGATTAATTAAACGGGAAAACAGTATCATACATACCTCCTGAAACAGATTTTCACCTGGCATTGGTAGTATAAAGGGATATAGCTGTTGTAGGCCTACTTAGAAATACAAATTTATCCGCTATATATCCATGATAGACCTCACGTGCTCACTGATTATTTCCCGCCAGCTGTATACCGTAACTAATAAATTATAACTTATAAATTTTAAGTAATAACTTATAAGTTATAAATTATAGGTATTAAGTTATAAGTTAAAAGTTGTAAATTATAGGTAATAAGTAATAAATGTCCCTCCAGGGCTTCCGTAGAAAATGGACTGATAAATTAAATTTAAATGCGCTTATTAACTGGAAATATATATATAAAGTCCCTTTCATTGCAACTAAAAAGTTAAAAGAAACTTGTCCAAATATTTCCACTGAATGGTCAAAGACAGATATTATTATATGTAACGAAATATTTAGCATTGCATTAATGAACATATTACTAAATGCGAAATTTATTATATATCAATGTCGCACTAGAAACATATTTCCAAGCTTTCAATTGTTCAAAACACAAATGGAAATGCTAATGAAACTTGAACATTTTAACGCTAAAAAAGAAAACAAATTAAAAAAAATTCAATGTGAAATGGAGTGATTGTTTATCTCTGCTTTCACTAGACAACTAATCTTTCTTTTGTACAGCTCGTTTCTGAATCTTTTCCCCACCCCACTTTTTTTTCTCATGCTTTTTTTTGCATAGCCTCTCATGCCGATCTGGTATCTTTTATTTTTGTTCTTTATTAAGGTTATAAGAAGTAGGTATTACAAACAAGGAAGATGAATAACTGTGTTATGATTAGCTTATTATGCTTGTAGGAATTATTTCCCGTTATTTAGCTCAATAGTAGCTATTGCACGGCCCATCAGGGCCGGGCATATAGAGGTGGTTTAAGAATGTGCCATGGGTTCGGTTTGACAATTTTTTCCCTTCGAGTCATATTTTCTGTTAAAATTTCGTTTGGCACTCGGAAAGTGAATATTCTAACGTGTAATCGCAACAATAATGGAATTGATATTATTTGATACTGTTCCTTCAGGTTAATATTTTGCAATATTTGTAGAATTTGCATTATATTGAATCGGATTTGATCATTTCCAGCCTTTCAAGTTATACGCGCACAGCTATTCGCGCATGCGCAGTGAAAACTATGTCATTCTTGCTGTACATGTCAGTGTGACGTCTTTTTTTATTAAAATATTTTGAAGTGGATTTTGTCAAGAACAAGGTAAGTTACCAACAATTTTGTTTTTGGCAACATTGCATTTTGAGTGCCAATTCACATGCGTTGATCTAAATTGTAGAATAAACCAAACTCCTAGCGAGTCACCCCAAGTGATGACCTACTTACACTATCAATAGGAAACATAAATGAATAGCATGCTTTAGAAGACTTTTTGCTTAGTTACGCATTTTAATAGGTTTATAGAGGTGAGTTGCAGTCAAAGTAACATTTTTAATGCGCATAAATGTGAAGTTTTTGAAGACGGAATAGTGTAAACAATAGACCACGTGACGTTTGGCGCGAATTTACTACACATACATGTACATATGCTACTTTTGGCAGGTGGCGCTGTGTAAGGTTTTTCCAATCGATGTAACTCATTGCAGACTTGGAGCGGTCTTCTGCGCATGCCCGAAAGTGATTATCAATTCTAGCGCACGGCAAAAATATGCATATATTTTGCATGTCCGCATGCATTTAGTGTACAGTATGCATAAAATACTGACTAAAGGTTAGGGTTAGTATCACCATGGTTACAAAATATATACATTTAAGATATTTTCGTTCAAATTTACTCCTAGTAATAAGAGGCGCGAGGCAGTACTTTAAAGAGATAGATAGTCGAACTGATCCGACGTACATCGATAGTTTGTTTTATATAATATTGTGACGGTCAAACTGAGGCTGCAAAGCCAAATATCAGAAATTAAAAAAGCAGCCACTCAGCGACAGTAAGCTTGTCTAAAGAGATAGATAAATTAACAGGTCTAGGATTTCATATGTTCTGTAAAATTATAGACTGAAAAATCTTTGAATTCATGGATTGTCCATATATGTACTGTATATATTTTAAAACCTAGACCTGTTTCGCAGACATTCTGCCAATATGGATCACTCAGAATTTCGGAAAATATGAAAAAATTAGTGATTTTCCTATTTGTTTTATCTATGCATGTTATAACTGGAAGATATCTGTTTTAACCTGTGATTTTTGATTTCATAAAACAAGTCATTCCGGTATATAAAGCCAAAGAAGTAACTTAAGGCTAGTCCAATGACAATACATACAGGTTTTAAGTTTTTAGTGCATTTTAGTGCCAGTTGAATATTCATGTGTGGAACTAAATTGTAGAATAAACCAAAGTCCTAGCAAGTCACCCAAAGTGATGACCTAGTTTAAATTTTAATATTGCATAGGTTTATAGAGGTGAGTTGCAGTCAGAGTAGCATTTTGATGTAAGTTTTTTAATTTTTATGAGTATAAATTTGAAGTTTTTTGAAGACGGAAAAGTGTAAACAATAGACTATGTGACTTATGGCGCGAATTTACTACACATGTACATATGTTACACTCGGCAGGTGGCACTGTTCAAGGTTTTTCCAATATATTATTAAAGCGAGCTATTTTTAAACATATTCCAATGTCCTGCACAAGGGGGCATTTCATCTTATTATAAAGTCCAATGATAGTCCAGATAATGGGCGATTTGAGACCTCGTGATAAATTTTGACTCTCAGTCTTCTGGTACATACTTCCTGATGATAAATAACAACCACTACTTTTCTGCTAGTTTTGATTACAAGACGAAAATTGTGTTTTGGACACTTGTATGTGTATGAAGGACAAATCAATTGTGCTTTTGACATAGAATTTAAATGATGAAGATTTATAGGGTATTAAAGTCAATGTCCTGGATTATGACATTAATACATTTTTCAGGTTTTTCTGCTAAAGAGACCGCAGCTAATTGCATATTTTGTGCTACATTTATTTATTTGAAGATTTCTCTAGTTTTTAACAACTGCCCCGACCTCCCAGTTATGATCAGAAATTGATTGTTGGGAGTATTTCCGTAGATATAGATTTATAGAGAGATTACACACCCATTCAATAAAAAAAATGAAAATGTAATTTTAGTCCCATTCAAATACATGATACTTTCACTTTGAAAAACAGTGTATGATTTCCAATCTGCACACTTTCCTGTTTAAGATACCCTATATGACTACAATTTAGCTAGTATACATGTACTGTAAGGCCTAAAAATTTTTGTTTCCAGTAACATGCTCAAGAAAAATAGGTAGGTAGGTCAGTAATATTTTTTTTGATATTATTATTAAGTGGGACCTTTCGGAAACTATTTTTTGTGTACAAAAAATACGAATAAGGGGGTTATTCCTTTAGAGCATCAGTAACAGGGATATAAATTAGCTATTTTAATTTAGGGGCCCAGACTGTCAAAAATAACTGTAACATTAGGTATTAGGGCATGTTCTCCAACAATTAAGAGACCTAGCCCAAAATCTAGGAACCAAGGGCTACTTGGCCCCTGCTAGAGGTGTAAAGATACGCTAGTCTCGCAATACAATATGCATCGTGATACAGATGCAACGATACGGTACATATCGCGATACGAATTGAGTACTGTAAGTAAACATTCATGTGACAAAATGAAAAATAATCAATGTCTCTACTCTTGGCAAGTACTTGAAATTTTGCTTTAAAGTTTAAGAAACTGTAATAAATGATACGTTTCTTTAGTTACTATCTTTAACACTGATTGTATGAAAGATATCATTCAATATTTCTAGTTTTCACTTATCGTTTACGTATTGTGAAACAGGCCTGTGATACGATATGCGTATCGCCAAACTAATGTATCATGATAAAATGAATTTCGATATATTGTTACACCCTTAGCCCCTGCTAATTTATCCCTGAGTAAGTTGATTTCTAACATCACTGACCATGTCTAAAACATAAAAAGTGCAGTTTTTCAACTTTTTGTTAAAACATTTGAACAAACCCTTCTCCAAAGGCAATGAAAAAGAATTAGGGTCCGGCCAGAAGGTAGGTTGGGATACCGGAAACAAACCTTTTTTCTTACCTAATTTGTATTTATATGTGACAATGCTTGTTTTAAATATTAAAAGAGGATTTTAATTAATTTTTTTGGAGAGAATTTCAGCAGGTTCAATAGCAAAAGGTGGTAAATCAGCTTATATACAGAGTTGACTTGGTAGAAAGCTTGGATGATTACTAAAATCCCCATTTAATACCATTTTTTCCCTACATTTTAGTGCTCCCTTTCAGCTTTAAAAACCAGAAATCGAAAATTTATCTTAAGTGATATTGCTAGGATATTGCAGTTCCACTGGCCAGATAGCTCAATTGGCAGAGCAACCCAAAATTGAGGAAATTACGTATAGTAATTTGTGTTTTGGGGAGGTTCCAGGTTCGAATCCTGGTCTGGCTGTGCAAACTGTCGCGCTGTGAAGTTAACTTTTTCAAGTTTTTATAGAAGATCTACAGATAAAATATGAAAATGCATTTTATTTACTTATATTGCTGTAATACTGTATTTACCTTGAAATAAATTTATTCCACACTATTTTGTTTACTCTTGGGGGCATATTTGTACTCTTTGATTTTTAGCTCTTGTGATCACTCGACGTCCGGCGTCTGTCTGTCAATAGTTAGCTTGTGTATGCGATAGAGGCTGTATTTTTCAACTGATCTTCATGAAATTTTGTCAGAATGATTACCTTGATAAAATCTAGGCCAAGTTCGAAAATGGGTCATCTGGGGTCAAAAAGTGGGTCATAGGTCAAATCAAAGAAAAACCTTGTGTATGCGATAGAGACTGTATTTTTCAATTGATCTTCATGAAATTTGGTCAGAATAATTGCCTTGATAAAATCTAGGTCAAGTTTGAATATGGGTCATCTTGGGACAAAAACTAGGTCACTAGCGCATATCTAAGAAAATACTTGTTTAAACTCAAGAGACCACATTTTCGGTCCAATATTAATCAAAATTGGCCAGAATATTTGTTTCCATGAAATCACTAGGTCAAACATGTTTACACTGTTATGGTGTGTTTCTCAGGTGAGCGACCTAGGACCATCTTGGCCCTCTTGTTTTTAATTTTCTCAGGTGACAAGTTTTTAAATCGGGGATGAGTAGCAGTGTGCCACATTTACAGATCTAGCAACTGCAGTTTCTGCTTGTTCTGTTTTATTCTCTATCATTCCACTTTCACTATCATCTTGGGTGAAATATACCTTCGCTGATAAGAAGACTATTACAAACCCTTTGTTTTTTGGGGGGGCCGTGCGACCATCTATTTGCATCTTGCAGCAAGTTTTTACTTGTTATACTATGGTATTGCTTTGACCCTTGTTTTGTTTAACACAATTGCATCTGCCTTTGAGACCAGTGTAGATCTTGATTGGCCTGCACAGCAGTGCAGTCTGATCAAGAGCTGCGCTGTTTTTTCGCCTATTGGTCAGTATCTTTTGGTAAACATCTTTTAATCTCTCGATAGTACTGTTCGAATTGAAGGACAGACAATTTCTTTAAAAAAATCTAACATGGCAAGGGTCAGGGGTTTATACAAGTTTTAGATAATACAAACTTTTCAATTAACTCAGTATGTAATCACCTACTTATAGAATATTTCATATACTATATGCTATATGCTGTAACCTACTTTTGACAAATAAAAAAAAATATTAATAGAATAGTTCATAAATTTCTCTTGAGTAGTATTTAATGTTATCTGGCCCCAAAAAAGACGTCTTCATCAGTATTTAACATGCGATGAGATATTTTAAATCATTGTAATATTTGCATTCTGTATCAATATATTCACAGCTTGAAATGGTACTATTTCTTATAAATACTCCAATTTCATCAGACCTTTTAAATGACTTCTGTTTCCTATGTTTTGAAATGAAAGAATATTTATTTGATTCTTTATGATCTAAATCATCAAGTTTCGTTTCGTTGACGACAAAACTACCAAATTTGTTAACATAATCGCAAAATTCAGGAATATTCAATTTAGATTTTAACCCACAAACATTAGGGCAAGAACATGATAGGTGTCTTTGGTTTAAATCTTCACCACCATGGCTGTCCTATAACTGTGTGCTAGCTGTGTCCTGGCGAAGGGACCGGCGACGAGGGGCCTGCACATCCTCGGGTCGGGTGGGGATTCCGTCGACGAAGAGCTTATCTCTAACCAAGACCGCCCTCCTGTTATCCGTCCTAAGCTGTCGTAAAACGGGGTAGATCTCACGGCGCCGTAGTTCCACTTCCTCAGGGAACTGTTCGTGTAAGCCATATTTCGCACCCTTAAGCTTGTATCCGCTCCGGCGTACAAGTTCGCGCTCTTTGAAGAAAGTGAACTTTGCAACAATGGGACGGGGTCCATCTCTACGCTGTCCACGTCGGGTATTTCTTAGGCGGTGAACTGTCACGCACTTGGAGTTTATCATTCGAGAATTTGCAAAGTTCGGCCTCAGTGTCTTCAAAGGAGTGACCATCTTTGAATAGAATACTTTCAATAATGTTATTGAAGATGAGGTTATCTCGCATTCTATGACACTTCATATCAACTCTATAAGACGGTCAAACTTTGCTTGTGAAACAGAAATATTGAAATAATTACAATTGTATGTTTTGCTTGACCTTCACTTTTTTATAGGTGTGACGTCATTGTTCAAAGATTCATGAATAGCGAATATGCATTTGTTAAAGCGGGATCAGTTGGCCTAGTTTAGAAATAAATAAAAATAATAAATAAAAAAATCCTTTAATTGATTTTTCTCATGTATTCTAATCAAACTTGATTTGTAGCATCTTTATTAGGCCCGCAGCCAACTTTGTTCCTCTGGGACATTTAACCCCTTTTAGGGGCTTCTAGAGCTAAAACTAGAAATGCCTTTATACAGCGTCTCATGAACAGCTTGGTGGATCTTTGTCATACTTGGTCTGGAGCATCATTATAAGGTCCTCTTTCAAACTAATTTATATAGGAATTTGGGCCCTATTAGGGACCACTATAGCTAAAAGTAGATATGCCTTTCTTCGTATTAACCACTAAAATGTAATGGATTTTGTGTAACAATATCGTAAGGTCTCCTGCTATTTTGTTACAAATGGGGATAGGGACCAATTTAGCTAAAAATATAAACACGTTTAATGACCTCTTCTCATGAACGGCTTCATGAATCTTCATCAAACTACTGCTGTAATTATTCTTCTAAGGATAAACGAAACAAAATTGCAACCCTATGAAACCTTTGCGAACAATTAAAAGAGAACCATTTAAATTGTTAAAGTGCGGTGTTTAGTTTTGCAATTTGAAAAATGTTAGATGAAAGATGAATGTTAGATGAAAAATTCATAAACTTCTTTCCTTATTACAATTCGCCGACCATCATTTTTAAAGATATTTCTTGTTTTATGTTACTTCTAATGGTGTTATTCCTAGATCCCCATAAATCATGTAAGAGGGCGTTGACTTTTTTAAGTTAAAAATATATTTATAAAATTTAAGTTGTACTTTTTAGGCTGGCGATATTCGCCAGACTATTATAACCATATATCGAGTTTCCACAAAGGTGCTGAGACTGACAACACAAAATATAATTTCATGCGCAATTCAAATAGTCCGGCACGTTTATCAGTTTTGCCATAGAGTTGTATAAAGATTGTTAAACTTACCTGTTTCAGTAGATCTATTTGCTTAAACATGTTATAATAATGTTTTATTTTTCTAACGGTAAATCTTGAAAGATAACATTAGAAAATATTACATAATGATGGTAAATTAATTCGCCTCTATGAATGAGATGTCCGTATGAATGGAACTTTTTCGTTCCGAGAAACAATCGTCGATATGAGTTTTACTGCGCATTATTAAACGACCTGGCATAACATGGAAAATAAGAAATATGAAATATCAGATTAGAGTAAGATCGTGGACCCGTATTGGTAATCTTTAACAATTGCATTAACTTGATACAGTCCCGAAGTTTGCACAGTTTCGCACTGTGATTCATCTTTAAACGACTTTTACCGTATCGTTGTTTTTGTTTGTTTTTTGTTGTTGTTTTTTTGTTATAAATTAAGTCTTCTGTTTCCTCCAGCTGAAACAGACAAATTTCAAAGTGATAGCCATTACGCAAAACGATCGCAGAGAATTCATTTTACCAAATATTTTTCTAAATGAAACCTCAAAGTATTGCGTAACAATTATAAAACACAAAATAAAAACATTGTCGATAACAATTTTTCTGGGGAGCTTCGAGTAAAAGGATTTAGTCGGACAGAAATTAAGCTCCAACTCTTAAAAAATTACGGCCTTGCTCTCTGCATTCATAAAGAACCATACAGCAGAAGTAAAACCTACCTACCTACACTTCTTCCAAACTTTGTAAACTAAAGAATAAATGCAAAATCAAGAAATTTTACAAATGTAACTAAGTATTTTCAAAGATGTCTTAACATTCATCCTTCAGGTTAAATTAATTTTAAACAGCAAGAAATGGCTATCTAAATAAAACATTTCCGCTTTTGTACGACAGATCAATGATAATAAGTCTTTGGGGGGAAAAAAGGTTTATAAAGTTTATCTTACTTAAAAAAAGAAATATAATGAACAATGTTTGATCCTAGTTGGGCTTGAACCTACGCCCTCCTGAAAAATTAGTTTAAGTTATCTCATGGTAGGAACTGAATACTTTTCAAAAAAATTGAATACTTTTCCATCGTATTAAGGAAGGAACATGACTAGACAATAATCATTAACAGTCCGGTTTATAGCGGGAATCGAGCCCAAAATTTCCCTCATACCGATAATAAAACCGCCCCATCTGATTAGTGTTCATACATTCATACATGATGTGTATGTGTGTGGTTGGGATTGAATATCGAAATATAGATGTTTATATTTAATCTGATATTATGACCCTCAATGTTTATTATCGCTTCTTTACAAACATCTATAAACGGTTATGGCACGCCAATTGTCCAATAATAACGTGGACCCAGGTTCACGGTCGAAAAACTAGGATTAACAATAGATAAACTAGGGTTTTCGAACGTTAAACCAGGTTTTTCTAATACTTACCCATATTTTCGAGGGAAAACACGCACTTGAACCCAGGTTTCAACTAGGTTTTTTAACTGAACTTTGAATTTCGGCCGGTATTCTAAGTTTACGAGCGTGAACCTATGTTTACGGGAGTAAACCAGAGTTCACGAGTGTAACCGTAGTTTACGAACGTGAACATATGTTAACGATCGAGAACTTACGTTTACGACCGTAAACATAGGTTCACGCTCGTGAACACAGGATAATGACCAAAAATCATAGTTTTGTCAAGTTTTTCGAACGTAAACCTGGGTTAACGTTCGTAAACTATAGTTTACGATCGTAAACCCAAGTTCATGGTCGTAATTATAGGTTCACGTCCGTAAACAATGGTTCTCGGCAATCAAATTATCAAATAATTACATTCTTGGTCGAAAAACTAGGATTATCGAATAATAACATAAATTTTCGAGCGAACACACAGGATAACGGGCGTAAACTATAGTTTACTCTCTTGAACCCATGTTTACGTCCGATAATCTGGGTTTCTCGATTGAACTTTAACTTGGATGCACAAGTTAATCAGATGGTTTATCACAATAATACCCTATGCTCGCCTTAGTTTGATATGGAAAATCAATAATAGCTAAGATTTTGCAAACATCTTTCAAGCACAGTTTTCATTCAGTGTTTTGGCCATACCAAATTGATTAATAGTTCTTCGGAAAATTTTCAAAAAAAATAGGAGCGGGCGAGCGAAATTTTTATTTTATTTTTTTTTTCTCAATTTTGATTTTTTCAGAGGCGGGTAGATTTTACATGGAGCGAGCGGGCTTTTTTTATTTTTTTTCCCAAGCTTGGACCTTTGAGGAGGCGGTTATGATTATACATAAAGTTAACATTTCTTTAGAAATAACACAGAAATCAAACATTTACAGTGTGGGTATCACAGTATATAGCTTTTCTATATGTTTTAAAGACTACATGAATGATTTTGCAAATAAATTCTTGCCAAAACTCACTGAATCACTTTTTTTTTTATTTTGTAATTATAATTACTAAGGGATGAGTGTCTTATTTTTAATTTTGATTTTTCTACATTAATCTGAAGGCGTGCCTATTTAACGGCACATGATGAGGAATATTTAAGACAAAACAGGCACATGACATGTGTGGAATAACATTTCTTCTGAAACACAGTTAGATGGCTTTGACACATGAACAAATTTGTGCCCCTAGTGGAACTCCAACCCATAGAGGTGAGGGGAAGTAATAAACCACTTGACCAGTGAGACCAAAGGGAGTTGGGCAGACAGATGCTTTGACATTGCTCAAATCCCTTTAGAATAATTTCTTAACAGATCAGGCTAGCTTAAGTTTTTGTGGTAGAGATTCATTTCAGGCAAAAATGATAACAGACGGTCAAAGAATGATCCCAATATGGCCACCCTTAAAAGTGGTTTGTTGTGCTTTGACTGAACTAGAAATTTAGAGTTGGGGAGGTCTGTTTTTCTTTTCAGTTTCTTTTGTTCAATCAATTTACAGCCAATTAATATATCCCGGCGTCATGTGTACAAACAGGCAAAACTGGGGTTACAAAAGGACAGATTTTGTTAGAAACTATTTTCATATCAACACTACTTATTTGAAAAGCTAAACAATTTTTAAATTGACAAAATGCGTTTTGATAGAATATCTGACTGCTGTACTAAAAAAGTTACGTTCAAAAAGATTTGGGCCGAGACAATGTGATAGGTCGGTCAGGATCTGTGAACAAATATTTTTTTTAAGATAGACGTTGGCCTCAGCTTTGGGCTCTAGATATAACATGCTGAACTAAACAACTGATAACAAATGGTTTGAAAACTTTATATCTGAACAATATTTCCAAATACTTTTAACTGCATCCCCGTGCACGTCTTACAAGTCGGGCTTCGTTCTTTTCACTGTATTGAACAAAAGTAGAAAGTGCCTACTTCATTACCTACCGGCACATCGAAGGCCATGTGTGGCACTAGCACAGACACTCCAGATTTAAAACAAATGATGAACAACACCATAATTCCTGACTTTTTGAGTTTTGGACATCAGCTACATGTATTACGGACGTATGAAATCCGATCAATATCACTTTGACGCATTAAAACAGCGATAAAACCTGTTTTGTCGTTATTATTCCGTACCGCGTAATCGGAAAAAAAAATTTTTTTTCGGAGATTTTTATGTACGTGCGGGCGGGTGATTTTTATTTTTTTTTCTCGGGAATGAAATTATTGATGCGGTAGTTCCGACGAACGACATATCAATTTGGTATGGCCTTTGCGTAGCCAGCCTTTCTGTACTTTGATTCTAATATTTCCATGTTACCAAATCCCCAAATTTCACTTCCATAAAGTAATACCGGTTTAACTGTTTTTTTTTCAAAAAGCTCATTTGCAAATCGTATGGTAATGATAGGGTTTTAATTTTCCTTAACAATGCAAACATTGCCTTATTACCTTGTTCTGCTATTTTTTGCTTTGTTTTGTAAAAAACTTCCCGATTTAAAAAATTTAGATATCTGGAAAATTACGTTATATTTCGTAAGAATGCTTGGAAACTCGATTACTGACAGACTATATGTTACGGAAATACGTGAGAATTAGTTGTAGGAATACCGCGTTTAACAATGTTTAAGGAGCGTGGCTTTCCCTGTTTAATAGTCATCCTTGCTCCACTTTACCGTTTATCTACCCCTTACCGCCCAACCCCCATTTTCTATATTTTGCATATATTTATAATGTACTTGTTAATGTTGGATTTTCGAAGCAACCCGTCTACACTATTTTTCCGTTACAGCTTCTTTTGTTGAAGGCCTACTTTACGATGCATAGCTATGTGGTTATGGCTGTGTTTCAAGTTCTCTGTGCTCCTTACCTTTTATATTTACTACTTTTTACGATGAAAAATCGAAAAGCGTTTGTAATGGTTTACTCGAGGTAAACTGGCTTGATTATAAATTAATATTATATACCTATACATATTCTGTAAACAAAATAGGCTTTTATTTCACAGGCAGAAAAAAAATCCCGTGTTGTACTTTTTGTGTTGTATATTGTCAGACTACTTTCATTAATATGAATAGCGCACATAGAACTTCACTAAGTTCCATTGTAACATCGATAAACATTGAAGATTTCGGGTATATAATAAAAGGTTCATTATAACAGTAGCTAGATCTGGGATTTTGTATCCGGCTCTCGTGGATTTCGCAAGGTCGGGTCACACTTGGCGCCTGCGCGCCTCGTGAGATCTTATCCTCGTGAGATCTTATCCGGCAAAAATCCACCAGAGCCGAATACACCATCCCAGATCGAGTTACTATTATAATGAATCTAGTATATTTAACGAACTTTGAACACTTAATCCTCTATATCGATATTGGTAACGACAACGGAAAACTTCTTTATTTCCGTGGCGGTTCGGGTTCGAGTCCCGACGCGGCCATCAGTTTTATCTTGGTTTGGCATTTTTATGCCCCCAGCATCTACTGATGCGGGAGGCATATAGTGATCGTCCTGTCCGTCCGTCCGTCTGTACGAGGGTAACCAAATGGGACCGTTTCGTCTAGCATCAATACCCAAAACTAGAATGACTTAATACTAAAGCAGATGTAACCTGTGACCACTCCTCATCTTTAGACATCACCTGACCTCAGTTTGACCTTGACCTTGACCTCATTTTGGACTTAGGTTGCTTTATATGGGCCATCTCTTGGTTAACCAAATGGGACCGTTTCGTCTAGCATCAATACCGCTTACAAGAATGAATTGATACTAATACAGATGTAACCTGTGACCATTCCTCATCTTCAAACATCACCTGACCTCAGTTTGACCTTGACCTCATTTTGGACTTAGGTTGTTTTATATGGGCCATCTCTTGGTTAACCAAATGGGACCGTTTCGTCTAGCATTAATACCACTTACAAGAATGAATTGATACTAATACAGCTGTAACCTGTGACCATTCCTCATCTTCAAACATTACCTGACCTCAGTTTAACCTTGACCTCGTTTTGGACTTAGGTTGCTTTGTATCGACAAGGATGCCACCGGGGGCATCAAGCGTTTATTGAACGCAGCTTCTTGTTAAAATAGCTTACAAATAAATGTTCATAATATGAGCAAACTCCAATACGGAGGAAAGATCTTTTTTATCCAAAATCTGGAGGTCAGTGCCTTTAAATTAATACTGGAATTTTCTTTACTTGGGTGAAATTTTTAATATTTCTTCATCTTATGTTTACAATCTTGGTCTTAATGTAACCGTTAAGTTCGGGAAATTGTATATTGCGTAGAGAATAACAACCTTCAGTTTACCCTTACCCTGCTAAATTTTTATAATGAACTTATTTATCTTTCAATTTGAAATGAATTTTAAGATATACTAGTATTATATAAATGAATTCAACAGCAATGGAATAGAAACGACAAATCAATTAATCATACACTTAAGGTATTAGAAACCTAATACAAATGTTTAAAAATGGCATTCGCTTGGTATATTCTTAAAATTGGCAATGTTTTGCACTGCGTTGCAATTTTTAAACAACTTCTACCGTGCCGGTTTTTTGTATAACTATGTTATTTACTCAAGCTCAAGTAGAGATAAATTTAAAAGTGATGGCCATTGTCCAAAATGTTTGCAGAGAATTTATTTCACCATTAAATTTGATGAAAGAAACGTCACACTATTAGTAAACAATTAAAAAGTACAAAATAAAACTTTCAGTATCATGTTTTTTTCTAGGGTGCCTCAAGTAAAATAATTTAATGAGACGAAATTATAACTCCAAGTTTGAACTTGAAGATGCTTTTGTAGAAAAGCGCATGTCTCCCCCAATGTCGTATAGGCAAAATGTCGATAGGGGACAAAAGCCAAAGTCAAAGAGACACTGATGGTTGGCTGCAATAGGGATCACCTACTTGGCATGTCCAATCATCCAACTAAGTTTCAACATTCTGGGCCTAGTGGTTCTCAAGTTATAAATTGGGAACGGTTTTCCCATGTTTAGGCCCCTATAACCTTGACCTTTGATCGAGTAACTCCAAAATCAGTAGGGGTCATCTAATCTGCACGTCAAATCATCCTATTAAGTTTCAACATTCTGGGTCAAGTGAACTTCTCAAGTTATTGGTTTGAAAGCGTTTTCTATGTTCAGCCCCCTGTGACCTTGGCCATTGAAGGAGTTACCCCAAAAACAATAGAAATCATCTACTCTGTAAGCCCAATCATCCTATGAAGTTTCAACATTCTGGGTCAAGTAGTTCTCAAGCAATCTGACTACATCTATACATAGGAGTACATCTCCTATTACGTACGTATTGATAGCCTCGTTCTGACGACCCTTTCGCTAGCCAATCAGAGCTTAACTTACAACATTTTGCAAATCTACATTTTGCCTTGATTTTTGATATTTACAATTCTATGTCGTAATGTGTCAGATAGCCGGTTAACTCAGTCGGTAGGTCACTTGCTCTGTAAGCGAGGGGTCATTGGTTCAAGCCCTGGAATGACTACACTTTTTTCTTACTTTTTGACATTCGAACAAGTCGTCTGGTTGGATCAAATAAAATAGTTTTGTGAAAATAAAAATAGAAATACTGGAAATCCAAAATATACTGAAGACGTATGTGAAAGGGTCGTTCTCAGATCTTCGTTTAGAAGATTAAGTACTTAAGTCAGTTTGGTTCTCAAGTTACTGACCGGAAATGGTTTTTCATGTCCAAGCCCCTGCAGCCTTGGCCTTTAATAGAATGACTCCAAAATCAATAGGGGTCATCTACATAGCCAATTTCGCCACATATGATTCTCATATGAAACGATTATATGAATTTCTTATGATAATCATATCGTAATACGATCATATGCTTTTCATATGTACTATTTCATATGATTTTCATATGAAGGTTTTCATATGCTACTCATATGAAACAATTAACATATGAAAATCATATGAAATATTGTCCATATGAGACCCATATGTTTTTGATATGAAACCCATATACATATCTCAATACATTATGAAAACAAAATGGCGGAGACAATGATGGTCTGTACAACATACTCCTCCGGGAACTGTTCAGAATTAGAGCTACATGTGATTTTGCGCGTTTCGGTCTTTTTTTAGATGGAATGGCCTACCACCAAAGGGATGGAAATGACTGATAGGCCTAAATCAATGTACAAAAATATATGCAGCGCGGGTCATAAATCATGAGGGTGGAGTTGGGGGATCTCCATAATAAAGATTTTGTAATTTTAACTTCAATGTAATGAGTTTAAGATGCGATTTTTAGCCCCTTTAAATGTTAAAACTTTATTTTTCGGACAAGCAGTAAAATGTATAAACAGACAAAGCGGTTGGTGTGTGGGCTTTGGCAAATTAGGGGATCTCCCCTAAGAACATTTTTAAGGCGAAAATCGTGCACTTTGATGAGTTCTCGGTATAATTCTATGTTCTGTTTTCCTTGAAACTTGATACTGTAACAAAAACAAAAATCGGACGATTTTGCGGCCTCTACTCCCCCATCCCCCCCCCGCCCCCCACCCAAGTTGCGGCTACGCTATATACTGCTAAAAAGGTCTTTGGCATCTAATCGCTACAGAATAGTTCACATTTTGAGAATATTACCGGACTTTGATCTATGACCTTGACCCCTAACTGACCGGGTTCGAACCCGACTTGACCTGTTTTCTCTAGGGACAATGTTTGTTTTGCAACAATGTATCATTTATTAAAATCAGACATCAGGTTATAAAGATATGACTCCTCTGACAAGGCACACCTCTCTGCTCTCTATTTAATATAATTATAAAGAATGCATATTTTCACGAAAAATGATACATTTTAAGACGGTCCCACGACGAAACTGTCGGCTGTAAAAATATACAAATTATATATCTCTTTACACAATGTATTAGATTTAATCATAAAAGTTATTTCATAAACATATTTTGTTATTGGAACATTCTACAATTATTTGAAGTTAATGAAAAACACGGGCGTTTTCCGTACAGAAAATTACGGAAATACACCTTTTATCCTAAATTACGTACAGACGGACGAATAAATGTTGTTTGTTCTTGTCACAAACTTACAGATTTTGTCATTTCTATCAAAACAAGTATTTACTTGCAGTTATTTACCCAAAATAGATATTTTATACGCAGTTTTTCCTTATTTTACGGCTAATATTTTAAGTCAAAAAGGTTAAAGTTCATGCAGGAAATGTTCCCGGCGTGTCCGTCGAGGAAGAAAATTGTTTTTCATATTCGTTTAAACAATATTTCCAACTACTTATTAAAAGAAATTTCAGTTTTATAACGTATTCCTAACGTTTTTATAATAAAATGAAATTGATGAATTTTTCGAAAAAATGCGACGAGAATTAGCGTTAATTAAATGGTCCCTATCGCCAGTCTACAGATCGTACAGACAGACAAAACTTACTGAAACTATTTATTTCAGTAGAAATAATTGATATACACCCAAGCGTGTTACTTCAGAGCCTTAGTTGATGTACTTTTTTTAAGAAAAATAAGGTGTATTGTCGTGCATTCTTTGCTTTTTGACATGGTACCCATGTTCGAGCCTGTAGGCCTACGACTCTTATGGTCGGGTTTGAGCCTTTATGAAATAGTTCTTAAATAGTTCTACAAATACATGTAATATTTATTAATACATCTTTAGTACTTTTGTCGTAATATCTGATTGAAAATGACTAATTTTTGAAAGCAAAATATTAACAACATTTGATCTAAATAACCTCGACATGCGATAATTCTGCGTTATCGCATAGTGCGGCAATTTTCCTTTGATCTTTGCAGCATGTTATACATAGAAACACACATTATTACTACAAAACTGTGCTGATATCTTACAAAACTGTTGCGATATATATCAACACGGAAATCTCTATGGAGTTTCATAAGAAAACAAGTGTTCCGATATATATCAGCACTGTAAAACTGTATATATATCGGAACACTTTTTCTCTATTGAGGTCCTATCAAGGGAGTATAATTTTTTCCTTTCAAAGAAAAGATGATTTTAGCTCCAATTTACAGTTCACAGAGAAAGAATTGTCACAAACACCTACATTTATAAAGTAAAAGAATAAATAAACTAGAATATTTCAAAAACTTGATAGTTATTGCCAAATTCAGAAATACATGAAATATATGAAATTCTGAGATTTCTCAAATGTTTCTTTTTCTTTGATTTTTTTTACAAACAAAACAACAAGTTTTACAATATGTCTGGCCAATGAAATGCAAAGATTTAAAACCAGTGCAGAAATTTGTTGGGTACTTTTATATGGGGAACACATTTTCTAAAACAGAAGTTTTAGTGTTTCAGTCAGCGAGGCTCAGAAAGGGAATCAAAATAGTAAAAATAATAATAAACAAATTTAAATGAAAATAATATATAAATTTTAATGATAAACTATGCGATAAAACAGTTATAATATGTAATGCTCGTGTGTTACCAGGATATATCAGAGCTAGGGGTACATCTCGTTATTTTTCTCTTCACATATCTGTCTCGGCCTACCGGCCTCGACGATATGTGCAGAGAAAAATACCCTCGATGTACCCCTAGCTCTGATATATCCTGGTAACACACTCTCACACATACTATAACTATTACATATTTGAGCGATAGACTGTCGTGTGTCGTTGCTCGTTGTCGTGTGTCGCTTTGAATGTCGTGTATCGTGGTTAAGCATTTTATGTAGACAGTCGACAATTCCACGACATGATATAATATCGAGTTTCGTTGTACATTGCTGTGTCCAAATTAATGAAACAGTTCAATATTTTTCATAGTATCAGCGTAAAGAGAATTGAGACAAGCAAAATACACTGAAACCGCTATAAACTGGAATCCTTGAAAACCGGAAATTCATCCAACTTTGTGAAATTTTGGTGTCGCAATTGAAAAACATCCATGTTAACTCATGAAGTTGTACAGCTATTAGGCCCCTAACCCACGTGAAAAGTGAACGACCTTAAAGGCAGTCCAACTGTTAATTTGCAGTTACCATTACCATGATTGAATGCTTAATTCAATCTTTAAGTAGGCATAGGACATAAATCTGGTAAATTAAAGATAAGTAACTAAATAGGATTAGATATTAAACATAGGCCTATCAGATTTCCATGTAATTATATTAAATATTTTGTTTATTTTGTTAACTTATGTAGCAATTATTCTCATTAGAAAACCACTTTAAACAAACAAACAAAAAACAAAAACAAAAAAAAAACATCTCCGCATTGAACTTAAAGAAATTAACTTTTATCTGATAGCTGTTCTTTAAGAAAGGTTCCACTATACTGCCACACTGTGAAAAAAACAACACGAACGGATATGAGTTAGTTTGAAAATACAGCACTAATTGCAATAAGAATACAAATGTCAAAATATTTATCATATGACGACCGACTACAACGTAAGTTACAAAGAAAAAAAAAACACGTTTGATAACATAGGCTAATTAAAACGTTCAGTTTGGTATCAAGCAATAACAGCGGTTTGGTGTATATATATAGCGTCTTTAATAAAAGTTGTGACACATAAAAACCTATTTTTTACCAAGTATAGATCTACATAAAAATATACTATTTCCGAACACTGTATCCGGTACAGGTACGGCACTGAAACGGCACAGGGTAAAACGCAGACCACATACAGATAGAGTGACTGCAGACCACATACACAAAGAAGGGTTTTCCCTTATGCAGACCATATAGGTAAAGAAGGATATTGGAAAACGCAGACGACATAGAATATGAATAAAATAAAAATGAATGGGTTTGATTGCTAATTATGGCACATTAATTATGCAAACTGTTAAAAGTTATAGCTTTTATCCTTAAATTTAATTAACTGGGTACCTTTGAAATTAATAAGTTTAATAAAAAAAATGTATACACAACAGTTACTGTTAATTGATGAGCTAATTGGAGTATTTTAATATGTCTGAAGAGGTAAGATGTGTTTGATCTGTTTATGACATAAAACATGAAATAAATAGTAAAAAATAAATAAATGAACTCCTGTTGTTATTCACAGTAAATTTAATTTTTAAATAAAAAAAAAAAAAAATGAAGTAGAGCAAGTATATATCTTCATAGTATTTTTAGGTAGTTCAAAATCTGTTATGACACTTGATCTATAATTTACATCAATTTTGATATTTTCATTGCTTTTCGATTACGTGAATATTGCCTGTTGCACAGTAAATGGGCCAATTTTTTAAAAAAGCATGTAATGCCCTGTTGTTGTTTTTTTAGATAAAATGTTTCTAGAACCATTTGTTTATTTTTATTTTTTTTGGACTTCATTACAAAGTAAATGTATCTGAAAGTGTTTTTTTTTTTCAACTGGATCACCAGAAAAAAAATACAGCCAAATTAGTACATGAAAAACACTCAGTTTTAGCTTAATGCGTTAGCATCTGTTTTTTTACTCCTTTTTCAAATTGAAAGTTCTATTTTCCGAGTGAACAAAAACATTTAATTTTTTACTGTTAAAAAGAGAATTTTATTACCTTTACATTGATATATATAATAATTTAAGACATATAGTGCAGTATTTTTTATTACTATAACTTTTTAAATAAAAAATGCTCTGCGTAATGCCCGCAAATTTTTTAAAATCATTAAGTATTAAATTTTTATCACATGAAAGAAATCTAAACATGAACTGAAAACTTTTCTGTCTCAATCAATCATACTATATGTAAACATCAAGTAATAACTGCTTTCTAAACATCTCTAATAAAATTTTGGTGAAAAAAAATCTATTTTCCCTAAATATTTCTGTTTGTGATAAAGAAATGTGTAACAGCTTCCCCCCCCCCCCCCCCCCCCCACAATTATTTAATAGAAGAAACAAAACTTAATTAAACACTGATTCTGATTCAGTTTTACATATCGATTATGAAAAAGGTGAAAAATGAGTAATATGCTATGTTTTAATGAAAATAATTAATAATGTGTAAAAGTTGTCTGTAACATCCACCCCCCTAAGCATGGCAGCTAATAAATTGTATATCTACTTTATTTCAAAGGCTAAATGAACTGAAACTGAACATCGGATGGAAACCGAGTTGTTCCGAATTGAGCGTTTGTTTACAAATGGATGACATACACGCGAAATTACATCCACAACAATCCAAGCAGCGCACTGACAAATTACTGACAAGAAAGACAAATGGCAGGTCAGCTCAAAGGCTACGCACTGACTGAATCAAGGGCAATCATGATAGATCTATGCGACACCATACTGATTCCGTAAAGGCGAGCAGGAAGCGCCGCAGATGAATTTGTCATCTTTTTAAGACTTTTATGTTTTATAGAAACAGATGTTACATTATGTAAAATCTACAATGAAATGTCAAGATAAAGTAATGTGCTGGTGGAAATTGAGTCATTCGGTTTAACAAACTTTCAAGATGTGCGTATCCAGGTGACATTATTTTAGTTGCTAGCCCAATGAAAATGAATGGTATACAGATAATGTTTTTACGCTCTTTGGACAGTAAAGATGAACTAATCTAATGGAACTTAGCATTGTACCGTCACTGCCTAGCTGCAGGGCAAACCAGGAATATCTTCATCCACTTTTGATCAAGAATCTGTTTGCGCCATTAGCGGCTATTTTGATATGACCGGAGGTTCCACAGCCTGAGGCAAAACCTGGTGACCACCAACTCTCAGTCTCTTGCAAATTATGAAATGTCTACGTTTCCGCAAGTCTGCAAAGATTTGATTGTTACAATAGTGCAGAATGAGATACTGATAATTAACAGGATTAGCATACATGTCAGCAGTCAATCAAAACTTCGATGTCAGAAATGCTTGATATCTATGGAAATCAGATGTATCGTATCTGGCCTAATAGGAAATAAAGAGTTAAATTTTTTTGATTTTGGGCAAAGACTAAAAAAAATTTTTGTTTCCGGTAATATGCTAAAAAAATTAGGGTAGGCCTAGGACGGAAAAAAATTAAAAAAAAAATTATTAAGGGAAACTTTTCGGAAATCATTTTTGTGTCAAAAAATGAATAAAAATAAGTTATCAATAATAAATTCAGCTTAGAAACTTTTTATTAAAAAGTTGAAAAAACTATTCTCCAAGGCTATAAAACATAAAGGGTCGGGCCAAAAATTAAGATAGCTAGGTTGGAATGTCGGAAACAAACATTTTTTTACACCCTATTGAGCCTATATCAGTATTCTGATTATTTTGAAAACAATGACAAGAAATTAGCATTTGTCACAATTGTGTGTGATAATGAATCGTTTTACATGCAGGGTTGGAATAATTAAGCTCGCATACTTGCAATGTGCATGTGTCTTTTGCCCAAACTCGGTATCACAAAATTTTGCTTGTGCTAACTTAAATGGAATCGACAGCATTTATCATTTCTTTGACTTCCTGTTTCGATCTGGTGTAAATATGTATTCATTCATGGTGCTTTACATGATACGCACAGTTGATGATGTTTTTACATAGTGTGCGGCCTGGCAGGGGTGGCGAAAGCTGATTTTGACTTGCTTGTCCGTTTTTGCCAATTGCTATTTTTAGCTCGACTACGAAGAATAGGGGAGCTATCCTACTCGCCCTGGTGTGAGCGTCACACAAATGTTGAAGTTAGCGTACCACCCCAAATATTTTCAAAGTCCATGGAGATATTGCTTTCATATTTTGCATACTTGTTTACCATCATGACCCCAGTCTGTAAAAAGGAGGAGGCAACTCTATCAAGGATTTTGACTGAATTATGGCCCCTTTTCGACTTAGAATATGCTTATTGTAATGTTAAAGTTTTACTCATTGCTTATATTATACTATCAAGTACTGAGAATAGTCGAGCGTGCTGTCCACTGACACCTCTTGTTTACTTGTCCGTATGATAGTTATAAATATAGTAAATTCTGGTCAAATTTCATTTGTCCGTACAAGCTTTGGGACAACCCCAGGGCAATACGGACAATTGAATTTGCCACCCCTGCCTGGTTACAACATGATATTTTATTTGTGTCTGCCCTTACAGAAGCAAGCCTCTGTGGCGTACATGCTGCGTATTTGCTGTGTATATGCCGCGAACACAGTAGTACGCCAGAGGAGTACATTTTACATACACCGCATGCCGCGTACATGCCGCGTACTATTTCGACGAGTACACAGCATGTACGCAGGAGGTCACTAGTACACTTCAAGTACGCAGCACAGACTCTGAAAATTTAAGGAGTACACTGCATGTACGCAGGAGGGACTTGTACAAGAAAATAGTACACTGCATGTACACCGCAGATACTTCGAAATATATAACACTTATATTTAGTTGCATTAAGTTGTTTCCCCTTGATGCAGTTACGCCATTTTCTTCAGATGTTTACCAAATTACATGCTACAAAAATTGATTATTTCATTGAAAAGTGGATGAAGAAAGCATACTATTATTGATAACATAATCTACATTATTTTGGTAAGGGTAAATACTAATTGATGCATGTCACTTATCTTTTTTCTGTTTTTTTTTTCTGTCCAAATGATCAGCATTTGCAAAAGAAAGTTGGTGGGGTAAGGAATTTACATTATCACAGCAGTTTCGCCACAAGAGTACAAAGCATATATGCAGCAGGAGTACACAGCATGTACGCCGCAGGACTCGGGCCAGGAGTACACAGAATGTACGCCGCAGGAGTACACAGCATGTACGCCGCAGGGGTAGTACACCGCAGGCTCATTTGCATGTGAAAAGTGTATGTGCCGCGTACATGCTGCGTACTATTTCCCGCATACTAAATTCCTCCAGCGTACATCCTGTGTACTATGTAGTCCACAGCATGTACGCAGCAAGTAGTACGCGGCAGAGCTCATTTGCATGTCAAAAGTGTACTACAAACGTACTATCGGTGTATGTGCGGTGTATATCCTGCGTAATATTTAAAGCCCTTGATTTCAGTACACATCATGTACGCATCATATACGCTGTATGTACACAGCAAGAATACGCAGCAGGCCTTTTTCTTCTGTAAGGGTGCTTGTGTTTAGTGGGTTCGAGGGTAAGTATGAAGTATTTTCTACAATTATATTGTGGAGTAAGTAAGTATGAAGTGTGACTGCAGTTGTATTGTAGAGTAAGTATATTAAAGATATATTAAAGTAGATCTATGGTAATTATTATGAATACATTGTCATGAAGTAAGTATGAAGTGCGTTCACAATTGTGTCATGGAGTACTTTTGAAGTACAACCACATTTATATCGTAGAATAAGTATGAAATATGTCTATACAGTATGTTGTATTGTGAAGTATAAAGTAGTCTACAGATGTATGGTGGAGTAAGTATGAAGTATATCTAGTATTGATGTATGGTAGAATACGTATGAAGTATGTCTACAGATGTATCATGGAGTAAGTATGAAGTATGTTTACAGATGTATGGTGGAATACGTATGAAGCATGTCTACAGATGTATCATGGAGTAAGTATGAAATATGTTTACAGATGTATGGTGGGATAAGTATGAAATTTGTATACAGATGTATCATGGAGTAAGTATGAAGTATGTCTACAGATGTGTCATGGTGTAAATATGAAGTATATCTACATATGTATCATGGAGTAAGTATGAGGTATGTCTACAGATGTGTCATGGTGTAAATATGAAGTATATCTACATATGTATCATGGAGTAAGTATGAAGTATGTCTACAGATGTATGGTGAGATAAGTATGAAGTTTGACTATAGTCGTATTGTGTAGTATTTATAAAGTATGATAACAGAACTTTGTGTCATGGAGTAAGTGGCAGTGTGAAATATGTCTATGTAGCTAACTAGTTGAGTATGCATGAGGTATACCAGCAGTAATATTTTGGAGTAAGTATAAAGTACCTCCACAGTTTTATACTTGAGTAAGTATGAAGTAATTCCATAGCTGTGTCATGGAGTAAATATGAAGTGCATCTACAGTTGTGTCATTGAGTAAGTATAAAGTACACACACAACAGTGTCATGGATTTAGTATAGAGTGCTTTCACAGTTGTAATTTGTTGATCAAGTATGAAAAGTTATAATGAATGTTTAAAGTTGTATTATGTATAATATGGAATACATGTAAGTATGAATTATGACCTCAATTGTATTGTGTATCAAACATTAGATTTGTCTACAAGTTATGTTATGAATTTTTTATACTCACTAAAAAGCATTTGAATTCTAACCCTGACATGCACATTTATAGTACATATAAGCTGTGGCTGTTTTACTGGTGGGCATTAGTATCATGTATAAATTTGTTAAAGATGATAAATTTTGCAGATGATCACATTATGTACTGTTAATTCCTGATTCATCAATGCCATGATTGAACAGCAATTCACTAGTAAACGTTTCACTGCATATAGAAACAAGCAACTCCGCAGTCTTCTAAATTTCTTTTGAAAAGTCAACTTTGACCTTAAAGTTGTATGATACTGTTTAGTATTTTCCTTTTTGGGATGGCTACCAATTAGATAATCTTAAAAAAAGTCACATTATATTTTGACCTTATCAGTCTTGGCTTGATTAATCATTAAAAGCGTTTTGAGAAGAAAATAGATATAATTACACAAAATTTGAATAGCCTTGGGAGTTAATATCAGGGTCTGAACACAGACTAATGTTTATTTTCTTTTTTAGATAAATTGTTCTTCAACAAACAATAATTGCATTTTGTTTTTGACATAGCTTTACTGTTTAACCTTGTTAGATATTGTATGTCACTATAAACACACTTATTATTTTAAGAATCCTTGTTAAAGAGATTTGAGACAAATTGTTTATAGTGTAATAGTAACATGATATCTACAGTCTGATGTATTACTATACACCACAGGCATTGGGTTATAATTACATGTATTGTCAAAATATATCATATCAGATTGTTTTTATTTTTTTGTTAATCTTGAGAAATATGCACAAGTTGTGCTGTAGAAATATTGCTTAACCTTTTTAGTGCAAAAAGAACAGAAACAAAGCATATTGTGAAGTCAATGATTCAGTTTTCATCAAACATATTTAAGAAACAGTTTACTAAATCTTCAAAGATCATAAAGTTGCATTTCAATACTATTTTCAAAAGAATGTATTTTCTGTTGTGAATAAGAAGTTGTTGAGAATCTTTTTGTGATTGCTTTCTTCTATTTACTAAGGCTCCCGTGTTAACATGTTTAAATGAGTCCTTGTCATTTTTGGACTGATAAATGTTACAAAATTTCTATCCAGTTAAGCAAAACGATCATCCTTAGAAAAACCCATGTCTTTCTGATTGAAACACGTTTTCTGTCTGTTAAAGATATTAGATTTGTCTTTTGCAATAAACAGGGAGTTGCCGTGTTTGCCCATTTTTTCAGTTCAAAAATTGATTAATTTAAAAAATAGATTACTCCATTTTGAAATACATTTGCATCAAACAATAGGGAAAATGTTCCTGGATTATTTTCTTTTAGCTCACCTGAGCCAATGGCTCAGGGTGACCTTTTGTGACCGTTCAATGCCTGTTGTCAACAATTTCTAAAAAATCTTTCTGAAAACCATTGGGCAGATTTACACCAAACTTCACAGGAATGATCCTTTCAGGCAGGAACATTTTTAAAGTTTTTCCCTTATACTTTAGCCTGTAGCATCCTTTATTTATTGATTGACCTGTCCCATTTTTAGCTCACCTGTCACATAGTGACAAGGTGAGCTTTTGTGATCACCCTTCGTCCGTCGTCAGTCCGTCTGTCAACAATTTCTTGTCTGCACGATAGTGGTTTCATTTATGATTTTATTTTAACCAAACTTGCACACAACTTGTATCACCATAAGATCACGGTTCCTTTCTTGAACTGGCCAGATCCCTTTATGGGTTCCAGAGTTATGGCCCCTGAAAGGGCCAAAATTAGCTATTTTGACCTTGTCTGCACAAGAGCAGCTTTATTTATGATTTGATTTTTACCAAACTGGCACACAACTTGTATCACCATAAGATCTTGGTTCCTTTCTTGAACTGGCTAGATTCCATTGTGGGTTCCAGAGTGATGGCCCCTGAAAGGGCCAGAATTAGCTATTTTGACCTTGTCTGCACAATAGCAGCTTCATTTATGATTTGAGTTTAACCAAACTTGCACACAACTTGTATCACCACAAGATCTTGCTTCCTTTCTTTAACTGGCCAGATTCCATCATGGGTTCCAGAGTTATGGCCCCTTAAAGGTCCAGAATTGGCTATTTTGGCTTTTGCAGCCATATAGAGACTTCTTTTATGGTTTTATTTGATACAAACTTCCAAAATATCTTCAACAACAATAAATCTTGGATTCCATGACAAATCAGATCCAATCATAGGTTCCAGAGTTATTTTATATCTGATTACCTCCCCTGATTGTAATCAAAATGGATTTATATCAGTAAGTACTTACAGGACTTATTTGAAATTTCATTATTGTTATTTTAGTTGGGCTGAGACAATCAGGGTAGATAACTATGGACTGATTTTATGTCAAATTACCTCCCTTTATTTCACATTAAAATTGTTTTATCTCCATAACTAATGAAGATACTGATCTGAAATTTCATTTATGTCAACAGATTTATTTAGCAGATCCTTCTTTTGTCCACTTACAATATTTATTTTTTTTAATTACTTCCCTTTTACGTTACTATAAATAGCTTATTTTTAGTAACTTTTTTATTATTGGCCGTAGGGAAAACACGAGACCAGTTTTCTGTGGTACAACATAAATGATACCTCCAATTTTTAGGTGTATTTTAACATATCTATACCTTGTAAGATTTTTTTTTCTTTTTGGTTAAATTTCTGCCCTTTGTTGTTCCTGTCCTTTGGACTTAGATATTTTTTCTGAGGACCTTCTTGACCTCAAGTGCAATGATAACAGGTGAGCGATATAGGGCCATCATGGCCCTCTTGTTTAGCTTGACTGTTCAGAATGTAGGTAGAGTTATTTGACTTAAGATAGTTATGCATGTTTGATAAAATAAAGCCTGAATTTGACGTACAGAAAGGAAAGTCATTTTTAGCTCCACTATTTGGAGAATAGGGGGACTATTCTACTCGCCCCGGCGTTGGTGCGGCTTACCTTTCTTGGTTAAAGTTTTTTGTCAACCTTCGTTTTTCTGTAATATCTTTGTCACTATTGCTTATATCTTACTGTAACTTCACATAAACATTTTCCAGTATACAGTCAAAGTATGTGTAGGGGCTGAGACCATTATACCCAAGGTCAATGTCACCAAGGTGTTATACTTAGGTTATTTTTAAGGTTAAAGTTTTTTGGCAGGAAGAAGGAAGGGTATATTGTTTTGCAGATGTCGGTCGGTCGGTATGTAGACCAATCCGTTTCCGGATGATAACTCAAGAACGCTTGGGCGTAGGATCATGAAAGTTGATATTGTGGTTGGTCATAACCAGCAGATGACTCCTATTGATTTTGAGATTAGTAGGTCAAAGGTCAAGGTCACAGTGGCCCAGATCATTTAAACGGTTTCCGGATGATAACTCAAGAACACTTGGGCCTAGGATCATGAAATTGATAGGGAGGTAGGTCATGACCAGCAGATGACCCCTATTGATTTTGAGGTCAAAGGTCGAGGTCACAGTGACCAGGAACAGTTCAATGTTTTCTGGATGATAACTCAAGAATGCTTTGGCCTACGTTCATAAAGTTGATAGGGTGGTTGATCATAACCAGCATATGACCCCTAAAGATTTTGAGATCAATAGGTCAAAGGCCAAGGTCAGAGTGACAGTTAAATGGTTTCAGGATGATAACTTGAGAACAATTTGGCCTAGGATCATGAAAATTGATAGGGAGGTTGATCATGACCAGCAGCTGGCACCTATAGATTTTGAGGTCATTAGGTCAATGGTCAAGGTCACAGTGACCAGGAACAGTTAAAATGTGTATGGATAAAAACTTGAGAATGCTTGGGCCTATGATCACGGAACTTAGTAGGGAGGTTTGTCTTGACCAGCAGATGACCCTTATTGATTTTGAGGTCAAAGGTCAAGGTCACCTTGACCAAGAACAGTAGAACTTTTATGCTCAGTGACTAAATAATTTCTGTCCCTTGTGCAATTACTGAATGCATCAAAGGGGCATTTCGTGTTCTACGAGCTCTTGTCCTCTCATGTCTTTGTTAATATTGCTTATATCTTACTGTTACTTCACATAAACATTGTCCAGTATAAAAACAAAGTATGTGTAGGGGCTGAGTCTGTTATACCAAAGTTCAAGGTCACCAATGTGTTATACTAAGGTTATTTTTAAGGTTAAAGTTTTTTGGCAACATTTGTTTTTCTGTCATATCTTTGTTGCTGTTGCTTATATCTTACTGTAACTTTACATAAACATTATCCAGCATACAAACAAAGTATGTACAGGGGCTGGGCCCATTATATCCAAGGTCAAGGTCATCAAGGTGTTATATTTAGGTTATTTTAAATGTTAAAGTTTTTTGGCAACCTTTGTTTTTCTGTCATATCTTTGTTATTATTGCTTATATCTTACTGTAAGTTCACATAAAGCATTGTCCAGCATACAAACAAAGTATGTTCAAGGACTGGGCCCATTATACCAAAGGTCAAGGTCACAAAGTTGTTATACTTGGAATTATTTTCATGTTAAATTTTTTTGAAAGCTTCGTTTATAGACATATCTTTGGTACTTTAAAAGATTACTTGAAATTAAAAGCTGTAATTTATAATCATCATCATCTGCATGTGTGGTAACCATCCCTGTAACTCTTGATTTGTATTTTTGACCAAATTATGCCCCTTTCATACTTAAATTTTTATCTGTACCTCTTTGATTATTTGATATTTTTTAACACAGACTCATGCTATTGTGCAATATTCATCCACAGTTCTAGTTGGTCTTGTCAGTAACTTTACTATATTCAAGTAACTTGCCACAGTCACCATAACAAATTAATTTGTTGCATGTACGAATCGGAATTTAACGAAATATCGGTATACTACGAAAAGGTGTTGTGGTCTCGGCTGCTTTCTTTCTTATTTCTATGTTACAAAGTCGCGGTTTTACGAAAATGCAATTTTACGAAAAATGCGCTCCTACGAATGTATTTTTATGCTCTTAAAGCCTATTTTCCACTTGTTTTAGTTGCGATTTTACGAATACATGTATCGTCTAAGATTTCACACCTTCCATAATGGCGTGAAAAACGCTTTAGAGTGGAAAGTGTCAAGATCAATTAGCTTGGCGTAAACAGTAATTAAAGTGTGAAAGCTTAGTAATTAAATTCGAAACACATACGCTGTGTTTGTGGTTATTTTTCTTCTTCTCTAACTATCAGATCGGATGGCATATCAGTCACACTTGTTTCGATATCTATACGTCTAAAACAATCACTAGATAAAACAGATGAAAATATTTAAGTCCTGATCGTCTGTAAATTGTCGTTTTATTATTCGAACAATTCAGTGAAGGGTAGCTGAATCGGTATAGGCAATTGCTATTTTTGTTCTCGTGCAACAATGTACCCTGTATATGTTTTATGTACAGTGAATCAAAAGTGAAGAAAAACAAAACAACCCGTTTTACATTTCAGATTCGAATAAGATTTGTAGTAGACCCAGATGTACATATAAAATTTGTATACATGTACATGTACTCCGATACGAAAATAACATGTTTAAATATCACGGGTTACAACGTGTAGATATCAAGGTTCTGTGTAGCGAATGCTACGCTCCAACGAAAATGCGATATTACGAAAAAAACGGCCGGTCCCTTGGCTTTTAGTAGGATCGCGATTGTACTGTATTTCTATAGACTTATATAGGGAAAAACTTTAAAAATCTTCTCGTCAAAAACAAAAGGGCCTAGGCCTTTGATATTTGGTATGTAGCATCATATAGTTGGCCTTTAAAAAGATTGTTTAAATAATTCCCCTAGGATGAAATATGACCCCGCCCAGGGGGTCACATGGTTTTGTATAGACTTGTATAGGAAAAAAACTTTTTGTCTGAAACCACAACACCTAGGCTTTAGATATTTAGTATGAAGAATTGCCTTGTGGTCCTCTACCAAGATTGTTCAAATTATTCCCCTGGGGTGAAAAAAGGCCCTGCCACGGCATTCCCTAGTTTTACTAGACATATATAGGAATTTTTTTTTAAATCTTCTTGTCTGAAAGTTCAAGGCCTATGCCTTTGATATTTTGTTTGTATCATTACCTAGTTGATCTCTAACAAGATTGTTTGAAATATGCCCCATGGGTGAAAAGAGGCCCCGCCCCAGGGGTCTATTGATATATGAGTTATATAGGAAAAAATACTTCAAAAATTATCAGATTATATTTCCTAGACTGTTTGATTATATTTACCAGATGACCCCAACTGATAACACCTGACTGTAACCTAGACCTACTGACCTACTATTGTTTTTAGCTCACCTGAGCACAAAGTGCTCGGGGTGAGCTATTGTGATCGCTCACCGTCCGGCGTCCGTCCATCCACACTTTCCTTTAAACATCTCCTCTTAAACCAACAGGCCAATTTTGATGAAACTTCACAGGGATGTTCCTTGGATGGTCTTCTTTAAAAATTGTTCAAAGAATTGAATTCCATGCAGAAATCTGGTTGCCATGGCAACGAAAGGAAAACTTTAAAAATCTTCTTCTCAAAAACTAGAAGCCCTAGAGCTTAGATATTTGGTGTGAAGCATTGCCTAGTGGACCTCTACCAAGTTTATTCAAATTATGACCCCGGGTTCAAAATTGACCCTGCCCCAGGGGTCACTTGATTTTACATAGGAAAATCTTAAAAAATCTTCTTCTCAAAAACCAGAAGGCATAGAGCTTACACATTTGACATGTAGCATTGCCTAGTGGACCTCTACTAAAATTGTTCAAATCATGACCCTGGGGTTAAAATTGACACCGCCCCAGGGGTCACTTGATTTTACATAGGAAATTTTTCAAAAATTTTCTAAAAATAAACCAGAAGGTCTAGAGCTTAGATATTTCACGTGTAGCATTGCCTAGTGGACCTCTACAAAATTTATTCAAATCATGATCCCCGGGGTCAAAATTGACCCCGCCCCAGGTTCACTTGATTTTACATAGAAAAATCTTCAAAATTTTTCTAAAAATAAAGCAGAAGGCCTAGATCTTAGATATTTGACATGTAGCATTGCCTAGTAGATTTCTACAAAATTTGTTCAAATCATGACCTTTGGGATCAAATTGACCCCACATATTTCACATGTAGCACTGCCTAGTGGACCTCTATAAACTTTGTTCAAATCACGACCCCCGGGGTCAAAATTGACCCCACCCCAGGGGTTACTTGATTGTACATAGGAAAATCTTCAAATTTTTTCTAAAAATAAACCAGAAGGCCTAGATCTTAGATATTTGACATGTAGCATTGCCTAGTAGACTTCTACAAAATGTGTTCAAATCATGACCCCCCAGGGTCAAATTGACCTCGTCCCATGGGGTTACTTGATTGTACATAGAAAAATCTTCAAAATTTTCTAAAAATAAACCAGAAGGGCTAGAGCTTAGATATTTGACATGTAGCATTGCCTAGTGGACTTCTACAAAAGTTGTTCAAATCTTGACCCCTTAGGGTCAAATTGACCCAGCCCCAGGGGTTACTTGATGGTACATAGGGAAATCTTCATAAATTTGCTAAAAATAAACCAGCAGGCTTAGATACTTGATATGTAACATTGCCTAGTAGACTTCTACAAACTTTGTTCAAATCATGACCCCCGGGGTAAAGTTGGTCCCGCCCAGGGGTTACTTGATTGTACATCGGAAAATCTTCCAAAAAAATTATAAAAATCATCAGTTTGACATTTGAAACATGTAGCTCATATTACTCAGGTGAGCGATCCAGGGTCATCATGACCCTCTTGTTAAAGATACAGACTTAAAATTTGGATGACATGTATAATTTTGCATACATCTTAAAACTGACTTTCAGTGAACATGAATATAACCTACTGACCTACTTTTTTTGTTTTTGATGCTTTAGCAAAGAAATTTGTTCAAGAAAGCAAATTAACTTAACTTAACTTAGGTGAGCGCGATATAGGGCCATCATGGCCCTCTTGTTTATTAATTACCTCCCTTTAATATGATAAACTATTTTATTATATTTGTATTTATTTTTCCATGCCAGTTTAAGAATAAAATCACATTAAATCTTAAAATAAAAAAAAAACATTGAAAGCATTCACAGCATTTTTCAAACTACATGTACATAATGTTTTATGAATTATATGATACATAGTAATGATTTATATACATTTTTAGTATGTTGCCCTATAAAATAGAAGAAGATGTAGTATGTTTTGTGAAAAACGTTCCTTGTTGGGGACGTGGTAACTCTGTTACAAAATTTCGTTTTACATTAGTATTGACGACACATTTATGCTGTTATGTTATAATAACTTATTCTGTTTGATACTTGTTTATTTTGTAATTCCTTTTGTGTGTTACTCGGAGTTTCTTTCTTGAATTGTTCCATTTTTTCTGTAAAACTTTTAATTCACATGCTTTCTGTGTAAAACTTTGTTACTTAATGTAATTTATAATACATAAATTGTACCTAAATGTAATTGTTAAACATACTCATTATTGAATGTAAACAAATCACAATGGTTTCGTTTGTAAAGAAAAATCAAAATAAAGACGGAAATATCAATATTCCTTTGTATTTGTTTTTCTTTTTAAAGATGATTTTGTTCCAGCCTGCTCTAGCAGTCTTTTTCGAGAAAGAGATGCCACTTTTCAACAAACAACAGAGATGGACCATAAAATGTTTTTACGAAAAAGGCTTGCATATGACCAGCATAAAAAAGTACTACATGAGTAGCATATGAAAGAGATAACATATGAAAAGCATATAAAAGCAGAATCATATGAGTTGCATATGAAAGGAGCTAACATATGAAAAGCATATAAAAGGAGAAGCATATGCATAGCATATGAAAGGAGGTAACATATGAATTTGATATCGGTATCATGCCCATATCATATGCTAGGCCCTTTCAATTTGCATATGAAATTCATATGCTAATCATTTCATATGAAACTGATATAATTTTCATATGAGAATCATAAACCGATATCATATGCTTATCATATGCGGCTCTTTTTTTATGATTAGCATATGAAAGGTCTCATATGAAAATAATATGATTATCATATCGGTTTCATATGTGGCGACATTGGCTGTATACTCTGCATGTCCAATCATCCTATTAAGTTTCAACATTCTTGGTCAAGTAGTTCTCAAGTTATTGATCGGAAATGGTTTTCTATGTTCAGGCCCCTGTGACCTTGACCTCTGACAGAGTGACCCCAAAATCAACAGGAATGATCTACTCTGCATGTTTAATCATTCTGTGAAGTTTCAACATTCTGAGTCAAGTGGTTCTCGAGTTATTGATCGAAAATGGTTCTCCTATTCAGGCCCCTGTGACCTTGACCTTTGACGGAGTGACCCCAAAAACAATAGGGATCATCCACTCTATAAGCCCTGCCACCTTATGAAGTTTAAAGGTTCTAGGTCAAACGGTTCTCCAGTTATTGGTCGGGAATGAAGTGTAACGGACGGACGGAAGGACGGACGGACAGGGCAAAGACAATATGTCTCCCCCAGTTGTGTGAGGGGTGGGGGAGAGACATAAGTATTAAGGTCGCGTCCTGTGAGACTGTTTTGTCACTTCATTCACAATATGTAATCTATTAAACTCATGTGACTCGGTATTTTTAAAGGTGTCTAAATCTGCATCCTTCTGTTTTAGAAGTAAATTCACTTTCAACAGCAAGAAATCATTTATGAAATCAAAATTTTCCAATTTTGTACAATAAATCAATAACAAGTATTGAAAAAAAGTAAAAGCTTACTAGAAGAAAAGGGAATATAAGGGGAAAATGTGGTCCCAGTAGGGCTTGAACATATGCCCCCTTGAAAATAGGTTTATGGTAGTAGCACTGAATACTCTTCAAAGAAGTTACATTATTAGATATCTAATACCTTAACTAAACTTGCAGAACTCTGCTTACAGAAAAATGTTTTGTGGAAGAGTAAATATTGCATTACAAATCACAGCTGGTACTATTTTAGGTTGCTCTAGTTCCTGCTATTCCTGTATTTGTTGCAGCTGTTCCATCGGTAATTACTATTTTTCTTAACAAACTGAAAGCTAGAGATAAGAGAACTAGTTTAAAATTATATCATCACAAAGAAATAATAATAATAAAAAAAAAGAAAAAAGATAAAAACTAATATTTCATCATTGGCTAATTGAACGTGTAAAAGAAGAAGACAGTAAAGTTATTGACTACATTTTCAGGCACGTGTCCAGGTTCTGCTCATTATTTAAGTACACACTTTCATATTATACTACTAACTGGAACGCTGACTGTGAAGTTGAAGATAAGTACCGGTCGTAGAGCGTTAGCCTTACATGTGCGATTCTTTTATATTTCCATTGTCGCGTTGGTTCGAATCCCACCGTGATTTATACTTTTTCAAAACATCTTTGTTTTTTGTCTATGTTTTAATTACATTTTTTTTCAAAGGCAATTGAAAATTGAAAATATTCAAAATGCAGTAATACAGCACTACGGTATACAATAACGAACTGAAATATGGAAAAATGATGATGCTTGATATAACCTTCAGAATAGTTTGTAGTATGCATACTGAACAGTGTTTCTCTTTGCAAAAAAGACGTGGACGCCTCGGACATGTTGACTACACTAATACTGGAAATATACCAGAGAGGAATTTAACCTGCATGAAATTTCCTAGTGTTTTCATGACTATGCATTCATAATATGATGTGTTTACACAGAGCTGATGCCTGGTCCCCTTTAAACAGAAATTAATTCAGTAATATTTCTATCTAAATATATTAATATATTCCAGGAGAAATGAATGATTATGGTGGTTACCCTGAAAGAGAAACAAAGAAGAAAAAAA
Organism: Mercenaria mercenaria; assembly: GCF_021730395.1. Lineage (NCBI taxonomy): Eukaryota > Metazoa > Mollusca > Bivalvia > Venerida > Veneridae > Mercenaria > Mercenaria mercenaria. The sequence continues at coordinate 51,209 of NW_026463514.1, forward strand.
CACCACTTTCCTCGATTCGAACCTACGGCCGGCAAAATTCGATATTTCAAACACCAATGCTTAACCACTGAGCTACCGGGACTGACAGACTTGATGCAATAAAATATACCCGATATTATTGTTTATGTAAGCTGCTTTACCGATTTTGTTAGTTTTATAAGTCCAGAAAACATACACAAATGTGACGTAACTCCGAAGTTATCATACACGGACTGTAGTCATGAATATGTTCAAGAATAACCAACAAATAAACAAACAACAAGAGCTGTCGCTAATGGTGACAAATGCCCCCGCAGCACCTTGACCTTTGACCTGGTGACCCCAAAGTCAGTGGAGTTGGTGTACTCATAAAGTACTATCAGCACGTAAAGTTTGAAGGTCCTGGGTGAAGTGGTTCGCAAGTAAAGTGCTTTCATGCAAAAAGATAACGTTGGCCCCTGTGACCTTGACCTTTGACCTGGTGACCCCAAACTCAGTAGGAGTGGTGTACTCAATAAGTACTATCAGCATGTGAAGTTTGAAGATCCTGGGTCAGTGGTTGCGAGTAAAGTGCCTTCATGCAAAAAGTTAACGTTGGCCCCTGTGACCTTGACCTTTGACCTGGTGATCCCAAAGTCAGTATGGGTGATGTACTCAATAAGTACTATCAGCTTGTGAAGTTTGAAGGTCCTGGGTGCAGTAGTTCGCGAGTAAAGTGCCTTCATGCAAAAAGTTAACGTTGGCCCCTGTGACCTTGACCTTTGACTTGGTGACCCCAACGTCAGTAGGGATGGTGTACTCAATAAGTACTATCAGCATGTGAAGTTTGAAGGTCCTGGGTGCAGTGGTTCGCGAGTAAAGTGCCTTCATGCAAAAAGTTAACATTGGCCCCTGTGTCCTTGACCTTTAACCTGGTGACCCCAACGTCAGTAGAGGTAATGGACTCAATAAGTACTATCAGCATGTGAAGTTTGAAGATCCTGGGTGCAGTGGTTCGCGAGTAAAGTGCCTTCATGCAAAAAGTTAACGTTGGCCCCTGTGTCCTTGACCTTTAACCTGGTGACACCAACGTCAGTAGAGGTAGTGGACTCAATAAGTACTATCAGCATGTGAAGTTTGAAGATCCTGAGTGCAGTGGTTCGCGAGTAAAGTACCTTCATGCAAAAAGTTAACGTTGGCTCCTGTGACCTTGACCTTTGACCTGGTAACCCCAACATCAGTAGGAGTAATGTACTCAATAAGTACTATGAGCACATGAAGTTTGAAGGTCCTGAGTGCAGTGGTTCACGAATAAAGTGCCTTCATACAAAATGTTAACGGCCCCTGTGACCTTGACCTTGACCTTTGACCTGGTGACCCCAAAGTCAATATGGGTGGTGTACTCAATAAGTACTATCAGCACGTGAAGTTTGAAGGTCCTGGGTGCAGTGGTTCACGAGTAAAGTGCCTTCATGCAAAAAATTAACGTTGTGTCTAACGAACTAACGAACGAACGAACGGACGGACAGTTGAAAACTAATATGCCTCCCTTTGGGGGCATAAAAATGCCAATTGCAAACCGAAATTTAGGTAGCAGGGTACACTTAGATACGAAAATTTTGGGCACGGACGGTCTTACATGTAGCGAGTCGCAATATTGCACTTCCCTTATGAGCAAACTCAGGGTGACCATTTTATAAATTGCGTGCATGTTTTGTGCTTTTAATTAAAGGCAAGATCAGGATTCTCATACAAGAATAAAGAAAGTTATCAAAACGAAAGGTTTACACAATCCATGAAAAAAGGCATGCCAAAATCATCAATTTTGCACTTTTTGAGCAGCCCAAAATGATCCCGCTGCAAGAACAATGCCCAATTTTATTGCATTTCTCAATTTAAAAGTCCTTACTGAACGTCAGGATATAAACGGAATGGGGGCCCATCCAGCTCGTTTTTTCACAAAATAGCGAAAAGTTTCCTGAGTATCAATCAACAAGCACAGAACCCTTTCGTGATTTGAATTTTTCCGCGAAAAGGTGTCTCATTGATCATACAAAGCTACCAGCAGTTAGTTTTCCAACTGACATCAGAATTTTACATGTATCAGCTGTATAAATTTTCTAAAGAATTAATAATCATTATCTCTCACCTTAATTTACAGACATCCAAAATCACGAAGTTCTATTTATAACAAATATTAACTCGGGCCAAAATTCGAAGTGTACCCTGCTACCTTAACCCGTCGCGCATCTTCGGATTTTTTTCGGAAGAATCCTTCGAAAGGAGACTATAATTTATAAATAGATGCAACATACATTATATGCCGAAACGATAACGTGATTTTTACAAACTTAGAATAGGGAATTCAAATTTTTTGTAACTCGCGCTTCATGAAAATCATTCTTATGGTTTAGGAGTATATCACCAAAACACAGAAATATTTTATAAACGAACAACATCGTTACCAATATTTTACCTGACCATTACATGTTCTGCCGTACTGTCCCGTACTGAAAATATTCTGAAAAAGTTGTCCCCCTTTGAAAATGAATGCCATTTGTAACGAAATAAAAATAAACAATTGCTGAAAATTGTGTTCCACCTAGTTATGTTAAATTTCAACACTCGCACGCTATTACAAATGCATCAAAACAAACATGTGTAACAGTTCCTTGAAAATGGTGAGTTTTTAAAAGCGCTTGACTGTCTGGAAATGTGGTCTATTTAGACAGTCCTTTTTCGGAATTCAATGCTTATATCAGTATACTGACACTTGTTTTGTAGAGTAATATACACGCTATCATTACAAAAACAACAAAACAAGTGTCAGTATACTAAAAAAAACATTGAATTCCGGAAAAAAAGACTGCCTAAAGGGGCCCCACTTCCGGGCAGTCAAACGCCTTCAAAACATCACCATTTTCAAAGAACTTTTACACATGTTTGTTTTGATTCATTTGCAATAGCATGCGAGTGTTGAAATTTCACATAACTAAGTGGAACACAGTTTTCAGCAATTGTTTATTTTTATTTCTTTACAAATGGCATTCATTTTCAAAGGGGGACAACTTTTTCAGAATATTTTCAGTACGGGACAGTACGGCAGAACATGTAATGGTTAAGTAAAATATTGGTAACGATGTTATTCGTTTATAAAATATTTCTGTGTTTTGGTGATATACTCCTAAACCTTATGATACAGGTATACTACAAGTTTTCGGGAGGACAATTTAGGCCCTTCCCGAATAAAAATGTTTTCACAACTTTGTCTGCAAACTTTTTCAGTTAATCTCTTTTCAGCAGAGTTTTAAGAATATAAATGAATAACTATCTTACACTGTAAAAACAAAATGTTATTGAAATTTATCTAAATACACTGATTTATGTGCATATGGCTACATTAATTCAATAACATTCTAGACATTAAACACATTGTCTTGGCCTAATATATGTCACTGTCAGTTTGAAACTAAAAATTTGCACATCTCATATTTTTCATGCAAATCGTGTATAATTACCATCATGGAAATAAAATTATTTTGTCGCGCGTCTTTAAACGGATATTCGTTTGAATTAATTTTAAAATCACGTGATCCCGAAGAATTTCCGACCGATTACGGAAAAGTGATAAACACGAAAGTAGGACAAAATGACCACCCATGTCAGTCTAAGAAAATACAGAAACAACCATTTGTTTCTCTGTACATGTGTTCATTTCAAGGGAATATTGCACGGCTACCGTAATGTCTAGTAGTATATTTCAAAATGTGCAGTCTTGTTTTAGGATTTATGTCTATTAATTTGTCTTTATTTTGCACCTTCAAATATATGATACATTCATGTATCCTTAAAGGTGTTTCAGGAAAATGCATCTTTTCATGTACCACATTAAAAAATTTTCGACATCGGGAGGGGATACCCCTCCCCGAACCCACTTCAGGTCCCCCCCCCCCCCACCCCCCATCAAAGAAAAATCCTGGACACGGGCCTGATTTTTACAGAACTTTTTAAAACACAGAAAGAAAAAACTATTCAATGCTTCTTGAAATGCATATGAAGGAATTCAAGCTGAACGGATACCCTGATAGCGATTGATAGCGGTAAGGGTAGGTAAGCTTAATGGGGGCATATAGTCGCCACCTTGTCTATTTTTAAAGTAAGCTATTTCTGATATGTGTACTTCTTGTAGATCAAAATCTTTTAGGCGTTGAATTCTTCATGTGAGGAAGACATCCAGCTGGCTTACGGTAGGTCGGTGGTTCTACCCAGGTGCCCGCTCGTAATGACATATGCATGGCGGGGCACCTGGGGTCTTCCTACACCATTAAAGCTGGAAAGTCGCCACATGACCTATCATGTGTCGGTGCGACGTTAAATCCAAAACAAAACAAACAAAAATCTTTTGGATTTAACAATGTAACACTGAACAGCAGTAAAGATTTCTATGTTGGTTTCATCTGATAGGGCAGGATTACTTTGTAAAATAACATTTAATTTTGGAGTGTAGAACTGGGATATGACATTTAGCAATTGTATTCTCAACAACGAATACCTCGGGCACATGAAAAAATGGTGATAAGGCGTTTCTACATCCTGCAGTCACAATTTGAAGACTCAATAATTTTTTGGCATAGAGCTCAGAAGATAGAGAGCTGCATTGCGTACTTAGCCTTGTATGAAGTATTTGGGTTTTTCTTACTCATGTGTCAGAACGTACTTTGGAACAGTAGGAATATCATTATTTAACATATGTTTAAAGAACGCTAGAGAACAAACATTACGTATTTCGTATGGAAGCGCGTTGATGGAAGGAAAGAAATATAATAAAATGCAGCTTGTATGAATATAGTTTGAATACTTTCAGCATTTCTAAGAGGGTACCTGTGGTCTCTTCCTACATTAGATGAAACAAGGTCTGAAAGATAGGATAGTGTGAGGTTATTTTTCATTTTATAAAACAGAACTAACTTATGTTTTTCCTTCTATTAGCAAGGGTTTCCAAACAAACTTAAGATAAGAGTTTGTCATCAGAAACGAGTTTCGTTGTTCCAGTTACTTTTCTTGCTGCTTCATGCTGATTTTTTTTCAAGCTCTTGTTAGTTTTTTTTTTGTTGTTGTTGCAATTGTCAAAAGGTACGTCCCCATATTCAAGAATAGGTCTTACCTTAAGAGAATTTTTGTTTTTAAAACTGAAATTTTAACTTTTTCATGACATTTATTCGTAGCCAGGTTTTCTTTGTTATGCACTCAAATCGTGTAGTCCACATAAGATCATTTGAAAGAAAAATACCTAGATGTTGATGATTATGGACTTCGTTTATTTGTTGACCTTGCATTAATAGTGGATGATGATAAGCTCTATTATGTTTGCAGGATATCAATAATGACTCAGCGTTAGAAGGGTTATATTTCACTAGCCATCTTGATGCCCAGTTTGAAATTGTCTGAAGATCTGAATTTAAGATAGCAGTAGCAGTATTTGGATATTCAACTACAATTGAAAGGCTCGTATCATCTGCAAATAATCTTATATGAGCTTGAATATCTAGGACTATGTCATTTATGTAGATTAGAAATAAAAGATGGCCAAGGATTGATCCTTGGGGAACCCCTGCAGTGATTACCTTTTGAGCTGATTTGCAGCCAGGGAGTATAACAGTTTGTTTCCTATTATGCAGATATGAGGAATACCAGGATAATAAGGATCCAGCTCAGTTTATAAATGAGACCCTTGTGCCAAACACGGTCGAATGCCTTGCTTATGTCACAAAATATAGCCCTTATCTCTTAACCAGAATCATTAGCTTGTGAAAATGAATTGTGGATATATGTAAGTTGGTTTACTGTACAGTCACCCGGAACAAAACCAGACTGCAGGGGAGAGAGCATGTTATGTTCGTGAAGAAAATTGAAAGTATGTTTGAACACAATTTTTTCATACACTTTATTGAAAGTACTTATGAGAGAAATAGGACGGTAGTAATTGACAAGAGAAGGGTCTCCAGACTTAAAAGTAGGTGTAATGTTAGCGTTTTCCAGCTGATTGGAACTGTAGAAATACGCAGTGAATAGTTAAAGAGGTCACACAAGGGGCCAGATAGTTCTAAAGAAAGCTCACGAAGGATACGATTATTAATACCATCAGGGCCAACAGCTTTACTTAGTTGAAGAGATTGTAAAACAGATATTACTTCATCTGGGGAAATAGTAATACTAACAAGGAGGTCGTGATCGACAGGTTTTAGATTTGGTAACGGGAGTGCTGAGTTTTCATCTATACGTGTTTGACCAACAAAAAATCATTCAAAAAGTTAGCTTTACCAGGCATATCTTCAATAATTTTATCATCATATGACAGGGGAGGAATAGAGGAAGGTGTATATGGTTTTATGAAAGATTTCAAACTAGACCACCAACTTTTGTTGGTTTGGGATTCTGATTTTAACTTATAGAATTAAGATCCAACTGTTGCCACTTTGCAACACGGATTTTACTACCGTATTTTCCGGACAATAGGCCGCTGCATCGTATTGGCCGCAGCCGTATATTTTAACCATATCAAAAATGAAATTTAACGTATAAGCCGCTCCGGCATATTGGCCGCGGCCTATATACCACTATGCGGCGAACATGACCATGTCGTATAAAGACTGTCCTCCATAAATAGTCATTGAAATCGGTTGTATTTACAGGTAATCACACTTGTTAATCCGTTCAATGCAGTGAACTGTTATGTCCGAATGTAAGTTTCTTGAGCTGTTTTCAAAGGCCCTCTCGGCAATTTTGTCCATTCTTTAGATTTTACATGATTCGATCGGCTTTCAAAATGCAAGTGAAAAATTAAAACCGTTGCATAGGCCGCATGAAAGGCCCATTTAGAAAAAATAAATTAACGTATAGGCCGCTTCGACGCATAGGCCGCACCCCTGAAAATTTCACTATACTATACGGTTGCGGAGGTTTCGAAATTTTTCCCAATGATATTGAGTGTTCCTTTGTCTTGCCTTTCTATAATAACGTTTACGTTTCCTAATTTATCGTGAACCAAGACGGTACACCCTCTCTGATCAGTACTTTTCTGTTCGGGATACATATTTTGGCATTCTCAATAATTTTATTTGGAATGTTTTCCGTGTACTTATCAATGTCCTTATGTTTGAGAGAGTCCCAGTCAAATGCTGATGTTATTTGCCTAAGTCTGTCGTAGTTACCCATATCGGATATCCAAACGTGGCGGTAAAATATTGGACATTTTGCCTTTTTTAGGTTAAGAAGTCCATAAACTGGGTAATGGTATCTAACATTTTGAGGAAGAAAAGGGTCACCAATGCCACTTATGTGTATTACGTTTTTATCTGAGGTAAAAAATAAGATCAATGATTGAAGATGATATCTCAGTGAACTGTGTTGGTGTATCAGTTAACTGCGTCAAGGAAAACTGGCCACATATACTACTGACTTTTTTATTAGAAATCTGGTTGGCTATGTTACGATTAAAGTCACCAGCAATAACGATGTTTTCAATACCTATATCAAAAGCAAGGTGAATACAGTCTAATATCAAATAGTGTTGAAAGGCATCAGCATTTGGTGGCCTATAGAATGTACCGAAAAAATATGTTTGTTAGAAACTACTATTTCATCCAAAGACATTCCTTACCGTTGACATAAAGAACAATACCTCCATGTCCGTCACCTCGGTCCTTTCTCTCAGGAAGTGAAAAAAACTCTAAAATTTATTCGTCATTTGGAAAGTCTCTATGTAACCATGTTTCCAAATTTGAATGGATATGAACAGTATTGCAATAGAGCCAAAAAAAAGAATGAGAAATATATGTTTTTAATCTACTTTTGCTGACTGGGTATCTGCGACGGTTCAATTGAACCTTAAGGTTGTGTAATGTTGTACAGGAGAAGAAAAGATCCGAAATGATAGCAAATGGCAAATAACTATCAATGCAAAAACAAAACAATAACCATATAAAAAAGAGAAATCAATTCTTCTCATGGTGGCAGATGACTTACGTTTCATAATTAAGTTACTGCAAAACACAGCAGAAGAAACAATAGGAAGGCCACCATGAAAGAGAAAGTCCTGGTAAAAACTTTAGGATAACGTATCAAGAAGTAGTACAATACAAAAAAATACTGAGTTGTTGTCAAAACAAAGAAGAAAATGAACCAAAACGAAAAACAAGAGAAAAGTAAACTCATATTTGTAGAGAAGGAAGATAGATTATACTGGAATTAATGTAGTAAACTGACACATTTAGGGAATAGGATTAATTTTAGATAAAGTAAGGATGATGTGTTGTTCAGCCGCTCCAGATCTATAGTGTACTGTGTTTAAGTTTCAGTTATGAAGTAAAAGTACTGAATAGAAAATATTGCTCCTATTCTGTTAGACCATATGATTAACCTTTGATAATAAAAAGAAATCGGCTTGAAACAGCAAAATAAGCCGAAAAAAAGAAAGAAAAGAAAAAAGAAACATACCATACTTGGCCTCGTAATTTCTGCTGTAAATAATTTATTTTCGAGTTTCAGAGAATATAACTTTATGTAATCTAGTAATTATTGACGCCTTAATTAATACCTTTTGCGAACAATACAAAACAAACAAAAAATGACAAAAGTGAAGTTCTAAATAGGAAGTACAGCTTATAAAATGTTCTGTAAAAATAACAATTGAAGATAAAAAGAAAACATCTTGAAACAGACTGTGTCATAACAGAAACATACACAATATATAGTCTCGTGGGATGTGCTGTTAGACAACAATAGAATGTACAAGTAGTTTTTAGAGTTACAATGAATTTTACTTTTTGTAATCTAGTATTTATATAAACTTTGTTTATGTAGAGAAATATAACTTTTGTGAAGTTTTATTTTGACAAAAGTGAAGAAATTACTAGGAAGTACAGTTACTATAATGTTGTATCATGCAATTAGCATTTTATGATAAAAGGGAAAAAAATATAAAAAAAATACTTGAAACAGACTGAGCCACAAGAGAAACACAGTAGACATGGCCCCGTGGAATACGCTGTAAGACAACAATTTAAAGGTATGAAAAGTTTTTTGCGAGTTTCAGAAAATATTACCCTCTTGTAGTCTAGCAGTTACTGAAACCGTGATTTTGTAGTGAAATGTAAAACTTTTGCGAACAAGTTTTTTTTTTTTTTTTTTTTACAAAAGTCAAGTACAGAAAAGGAAGTACTACTTCTTTTATGTTGTATATACGATAAACATTTGGTAATAAAAAGAATTAAAACCTTCTTGAAACGGACTAAGTCACATGAGAAACACAATATACCTGGACTCGCAGGATTAGCTATAAGATCACAATTTTAAAGTCACAATATAGTTTTTCAAGTAACAGAGAATGTGTAATCTTTTGTGACCTAGAAATTCCTAAAGCCTTAACTTTTTATTGAAATATAACTATTGCGAATAAAAAAATGACAAAAGTGAAAAAATTACTAGGAAGTATTGCTACTATAATGTTTTATCATACAATTAACAGTTGATGATAAAGGGGGGAGGGGAGAAAAACACAGTAGACATGGCCTCGTGGGATACAATTTAAAGGTAAAAGTATTACAATGTTACCGTTATGATGTGGTAAGACGTATAACATTTGCGAGCAAAAATATCTTTATTACAAAAGTCAAATACTAAAAATTAATAAAGTACTACTATTTAATGTTGAATCATAACATTTGATAATGAAAGGAAAAGAAAACTGCTTGAAACTTGTGATCAAGTTTTAATTCTGTAACGATATATAACTTTTTCGAACAGAATATGTTTAACAAAAGTGAGTTATATAGATATTGCGTGGCATTTAACAACGCTTGCAGATAAGTTTTATGATACAGCGAATGTATGGAATTTTTTACCAAACTAGATTATGTAACTGAAATTTATACATTACACAAGTAGTCAAATTTATGACCACTCGATCCTTAAATGTTCACATAAAGAACAGGAATACTGGAAACAAGAAATGTCTTTAAAAAGACAAACGGCGCAGAGGTAATAATGTTTGGTACATGAAAGATTCAGAATTAAAAAGAATGTACAGACAGAAAAGATTTGGATAATTTTATGCTAGGAGACGATTTTTCTGAAGTAAACATTGTACTTTTTTTTCAGAAAAATCGTCTCCTAGCGGTGACTCATACTTTATCAAGGGAGGTAAACTAGTGAATGCAGTTCCTGGAGAAATTGTGATGCATCTTTTATCCATTTCCGATTAATTTATTAATTAAGAAAATGACTAAATTTTATTGTAAAACGTTAACCAGGTCCACTTGCAACAATTACAACTTCGACCAAAATTCAACGTCGATACAACGTCGAAACCTGACGTCGTACCGATGTCGCACTTTCGACGTCGGGAAGACGTTGTATTTTGGTTGTCGAGGTCGCGACCTAGTAACAACTTAGAACCGACGTCGTTTCGACGTCGCATGCCCGCTGGGATAGGTTCCCTTTCAGTGATAGAAGGCCAAAATGATTTGACGTCCTGGTCTGATTCTGAAATAATTTCATGTTGGGTCAGAATCCCCCATAAGTAACCCGCTAGCACAATATGTCGACCAGCATACAATTAGGTGGACTGGAAATGGCTAAAGCAGTTGAATACCTGAAATGAAATAAAACCCTAGCTTTTCAATCACTAGTGACGCCCATAACTCTAATTACTTGATTAAGTTCTCAGTTTAAATAAAAAAGACAAAAAAAACATAAAGCAAAAAATCAAACATTTGCAGATTGTGAGACCTTCAATAAATGTTGAAATATTTTTTTTTTTGGATAAAGTAATAGGTAAATACTTTTCCGATTACTACAGAATCTAGGTCAAAATCTATGTTATTCAGCTAACGCCAAAAAACATACAAACAAGCTTGCAGACGATAATGCATATTTTACGTTATTTACACGAAAAACTAACGGTATTATGCAGTTTTACAAATAAAGAACTTCGATATAGCATATTTGGCCGTACACGAAAATGGATTAGATTGAAGTTTGTAAGATCAATTCACAATACAATACAATACAATACAATACAATAATAATAATGGTCATATCTATAAAAAGCAGGATAACGGTACTATTGTTATATAACGTGATCTCAATGACTATAATAAAAAGTTTTCAGTACAGCTCTCACTTGTAATTTAGACACTCTTGTACAACAACAAAGAGTCAATGTTCGAATCTAGTCGCCATATGACCTAAAATGTGTCGGTGCGACGTTAAACCCAACCAAAAAAAAAAAATGTTCGAATCTGACCAGATCCTCACTACATGTGATACGATGTACATTTTGGTGTTTGTCCTTTACACCGTAGAAAGTGCAGCAGCTGTCGATTTTGTTGTTTTTAACTCACCTGAGTTAAACACTCATGGTGAGCTTTTGTGACCGCTCAGTGTCCGTCGTGCGTCATGCGTCGTGCGTCCGTCAATATTTTCTAAAAAAAATCTTCTTCTTCAGAACCACTGGGCAGAATTACACTAAACTTCACAGGAATGATTCTTGGGTGGTCCCCTTGCAAAATGTTTCAAAGAATTTAATATCATGCAGAATTCTGGTTGCTACGCCAACCGAAAGGGAAAACTTAAAAATCTTCTTGTCCAAAACCGCAAGGCAAAGAGGCTTGATATGTAGCATGTGTCATCATCTTACGGTCGTCGATCAAGATTGTTCAAATTGTACCCCTAGGGTGAAAAGAGGTCCCGCCCTGGGGGTCACAAGTTTTACATAGACTTATATAGTAAAACAGTTTAAAACTCTTTTTGTCTAAAACCACAAGACCTAGGCCTTTAATATTTTGTATGTAGCATTGTCTTCTGGTCTTCTACCAAAGACATATGCCCCTAGGCTGAAAATAGGCCCTGTCCCGGGGTCTCAAGTTTTACACAGACTTATATAGGAAAAGCCGGCTCATCATCTCCCTCCCAGTCCGACCCTTCACCACTGACAGCTTGGCTCTGGTCCGCTTCCTCCATCTCCCTGGACCATTTATGACAATGGGGTTGGACGGGTTGTCGCCTGGACCCGCTGGCACGGCTGGCTCTTCTACCCTGATCTCAGTATACTCCTCCACCTCCTCATCCTCTGTCTGGGTTGCCGTGCTTTGCATTCTCTGCAGGCGCTTAACCTCAGCCTCCTTGATGGCCTGTCGGAGTAACGAGATGTCCATCCCCAACCTGTCGTAGCTCCTCTCAATGTAAGAAGGTCTGTCTTCAAGCTCCATGGTGGTTACTGCCAGAAAGTGCAATGAAGCCTATGGAGCCCTACGCTTTATAAATATAAGACGCGCGAACATAATAGAGAGCACTATAAATGACGTCATTGACATTTTCTGTACAACTAAATGTAACATTAAAAGGGCTTATTTGTGTTTCTTGACGCTAAGTTTTTTCTTGACTACTCATTGATTAGTCGTCCGATTTTAATGATAGACCCTTGATAGAAAGGTCTAGACCTAGGCTATACAATGCTAATATGTAATGATGGAAATGTTGACTACGAAAAAAGACTGTAGGAGAAAATGTAAAAAGTTACGTGGATCTTAGCTCATGTTAACACTTATTCTTGATCAGCCAATGAAAACATGTGTTACATCTGCATCATGGCTCTATGCAGGGTATATAAAGGCAGTGCATCCTACGTCCAGGTCACTTTATGAAGGATGGAGGATATCTTACCTTCTACCAAATCTATACTTGAAGAAGTCATGGAGGCAACAAATATCATTAAACCGTATACACAAACAGTACCACAGATGAATACTTATACACCGAATCATCAACCCGTGTATACATCGGTACCTCAAAATACCATGCAGAATGGGGTAGATTCATTTTATACCTCACCACAGACGAATTTTACACCACAGTATCAACAGCAGCCACAGCAACAAGCTCAGCAACACTCACAACACAAGCAGGCACATATGGCGTACCTCAGTAAAGTTGGAACATCCATACTGGAAGAGATCAAGACTGTCCACTGGCACCTGATCAGAAAGAAAATGCCTCCGTACGTGTTACACCCTACCCCTAGGTATTCTATAAGAACCATGGTCGTGAACGGGAAAATATACTAACCCATTTCAATCGCGTATTTCATATCTAAAACACGCAGTTCAGTAAATGTGTACTATTGATATTAAACAAGTGGTAATTTATCTTCCGTTGTGTACCTGTCACATTTCATCAGTAGTTCTTATCTTAGAAAAACAACGTGTAGTTTACAGTTTTTTCACAGGTACTCAAAAAACTTGCTTGAACTTCCCTGGTGAAGTTCCGTTCTAGTTTATAGACACACTCTGATTGGCTGATGTGAAAATGTATGTCAGTCGTCATTTTACTACACGTGTACGCTAAAATGTTTATATGCAGCATAAATGTGCAAAATGAATTAAATAAACAGAATAGATGTATAACTATGTATGATTTCAAATTCAAAACCATATACAAGATGAATTTCATTCATCATTTCGAGTCTTATCGTAAAACTGTGAATATATTGCATTCTGTTTTTGTTTGTTTACATTTCGCTTAACATGTGCACACTGTCGTGACCTCTAGACCGGATGTTCATTAGGGAAGTTCACGCAAGTTTTTTCTGTAACGTTGACTAAAGCATAAAATATACGGAGCATCTCTGCAATATGGAATATTGAGACAAGGTGACTGGTGCACGATTGAAGATAAATTATCGCTTGTTTAATATCAGTAGTACACATTTACTGACCTGCGTGTTTTAGGTATGAAATACGCGATTGAAATGGGTTAGTATATTTTCCCGTTCATGACCATGGTTCTTATAGAATACCTAGGGGTAGGGTATAACATGTACAGAGGCATTTCTTTCTGATCTGGCGCCAGTGAGACTGTCAACATTAATCTGGTCAAACTCAACTCTGCTACCAAGGAGAGTCGAAGACATCATCTGACGGAATGTGATGTGAAATTCAAGGCAGATCAACGGTACCTATCCTCTTCACTTCTCCAACAACGACAAGTACGACTCAGCAGGAAAACAGTAAGGGTGAAGAGCGGGATGGCAGTACACAGTCGAACAAAAGACCTCTGTCGGATGATCAGGATGATACAGTGCCAAACAAATGAGTTGGATCAACAGAAAGTGGTGCACACATGAAATCTATCACCAACCACAAGAAGGCCAAGAGGTAAACACAAATAAAAAAAACACAACGGCCCTTTTCAGGGCCTCTCCATTTCTTTTACGAAAGAAAGTACCTTTTCTCTTATTGTCTACTGGTAAATAATTATAGTACCCTAAATGGTGATCTGGCACCTGGATGGTAGTATGGTACCATAGATGGTGATATGGTACCCTGGATAGTGAAATGGCACCCTGGGTGGTGATATGGCACCCTGGATGGCGGTCCCTAGCAACGGACGGGCTGGATGGTGATATGGCATCTAGCAACAAGCCCCATGGTGATATAGCACCGGTGCCATATCACCAGCCCTTACTACTGATCTGTAACATATACTCCCTGTTCATTTAAACACGACGTCACAATCCCAGCTTTGTGACTCGAGGCGTTGTCATGTAACAATTGGATGCCTCGGATACCCGTCTTTGGTCGACGTTTCTGGAAATACTTGAGAAGCCTTTTAAGAACTTTTTTCTTATAAAACTTGGCATTCATTGACTTGCCTTAAGGTACAGGAACCTGGATGGCGAGACCTTTAGTAGTGAAAATATGGCGTACATAACCTTTTTCACACTTGCAATCCTTTTAGCAATGCAAGGCCTTCTGGCATTTTTGGTGACCCCTACTCGGTTACTAATTTTTCGATGTGGTTCGAAGAAATGTATCCAAAACTCATCACCTGTTACTACATTCATAAATGTTTTTGATCGTATCTTGGAAACCTTTTCAAAAGCTTGCGCGCCATCTTAACGCGCGTGCGTTTTTGCTCAACGGTGAGCAAATGCGGGACCCACCTAGCACTTTTCTTCTTCAATTTCAAAATATTTTGCAGAATGCGACACACAGATGCTTTTGAAATGCCAACCATGTCCGCAATCTGCTGATAAGTATATCTTGCGTCAGAAAGTACTATTTGTTTGATTTTTTCAACAATCCTTGGACTACTTGCAGACTTAGGTCGACCAGTTTTAGGCGCATTTTTGACGCTTGCACAAAATTTCCTAACCCATCTGCAAACTGTGGAAAGGACATTTTATTACTACCATAAACAGCACATACGTCAGCATAAATGTCCTTTGAACCTCTTCCGAGTGAAGCGTAATTCTTAATGTAAGACCAAATTTCGTTCGCATTTTTTACACTTTTACCAACCATATTGCCCAACCGTCTACGAGTAGGGTTTGTGCAAATGCAAACTGTGAGCGAGATATTGTGTTTACATGTATAGCTTATAGTCGATTGAAAGCTATTACAACGGGGAACACGTGCAAGGCGTGAATTTTGTACTCGCGCTAAAAATAGAGGTTATCAATAGCCAGTGGCATTACTTCTAATCCCATCCTCGTATCTTCTATTATTGTAATACTTCTCTTTATGTACAATAATGATAATTCAAATGAAAACCCTTTTAAATTTCATTTTTCTATAGATGTACGTTTATTTCTTGGCGGGGCCTCTAAGATATACTGCTGTTGAGTCAGCTGTAGACGCAGCAGCAGGAGCAGCAGCAGAAACAACAACATAACAACAAAAATAAACAATAGAAATATGACAGTGACTTAAATTGATAAACAGTATGTTAGTAATAGGTTAGGTGGGGTCAATATTTTATAGATAAAATGGGGGGGGGGGGGGTGTCATTATTTTATAAGGGATGTCAGTATTTCATAGATAGGGGTCATTATTCTATATAAAATAATGACCGGGGTTCATTATTCTATGGGGGTCAGATTACAACGTTACATTGTTGCCCGATTGTTGTTTTTTTCCTGTTTATTTGTATGCGTGTGTGTCTTGGGCGGTGTCCTACAGTTTTGTTATATCTTACTTGTCTGTTTAAGTTACTTGTGTATGAGTGGGTGAATTTTTTAGCTCACCTGTGACAAGGTGAGCTATTGTGACTGCTTGATGTCCGCCGTCCGCCGACCGTCGTGCGTCAACAATTTCTAAAAAAAAATCTTCTTGAAAACCACTCGGGAGAATTACACCAAACTTCACAGGAATGATCCTTGGGTGCCCCCCTTTCAAAAAATTGAATAACATGCAGAACTCAGGTTGCCATGGCAACCGAAAGAAAAAACTTTAAAAATCTTCTTGTCCAAAACCACAGGGCCTAGGGCTTTGATATCTGGTGTGTAGCATCATCTAGCGGTTCTCTACCAACATTATTCAAATTATCCCCCTAGGGTCAAATATGGCCCCGCCCCAAGGTTCCCAAGTTTTACATAGACTTATATGGGAAAAAAAGTTTAAAATCTTCTTGTCTGAAACCACATGACATAAGCCTTTGATATTTTGTTTGTAGCATTGTCTTATGGTCCTCAACCAAAATTGTTCAAATTTTACCCCTGGGGTGAAAAGAGGCACTGCCTTTGGGGTCCATGTTTTATATAGACTTATATAGGATAAAAAACCTTGAAAATCTTCTTTACTGAAACCACACGACCTAGGCTTTTAATATTTGGTATGATGCATTGCCTAGTAGTACTCTACCAAAATTGTTCAAATTATGCCGAGGCCCCGCCCCGGGGTCACTTTATTATTATATGAAAAGACTGTTTAATAATAATTACCTGATGACCCTACGTATTATGATGTCATCTGACTGTGGCCTTGACCTGCTGACCTACTTTCTTATTTTTAGCCCACCATCTGATGATGGTGGGCTATTCAAATCACTCTGCGTCCGTGGTCCGTCGTCCTTCCGTCCGTCCGTCCGTTAACAATTTCTCGTTATCGCATCTCCTCAGAAACTACCAGAGGGATTTTGACCAAACTTTGTCAGAATGATGTATTGGTACCCTAATTATGTCCCCCTGAAAATCAGACTGGTTCAACAATTTTAGTGAGTTATGGCCCTTTGTTTATTTCTATAATTTACATAGATTTATATAGGGAAAAAAATTGAAAATCTTCTTGTCCAAAACCACAGAGCCTAGGGCTTTGATATTTGGTATGAAGCATCATCTAGTGGTCCTCTACCAAGATGATTCAAATTATTTCCCTGGGGTCTAATATGGCCCCGCCCCGGGGGTCACATGTTTTATATTGGCTTATATAGGGAAACACTTTTAAAAACCTCTCGTTCAAAACCACAGGGCCTAGGGCTTTGATATTTTGTATGTGACATCATCTAGTGGTCTTCTACTAAGATTGTTCAAATTATCCCCCTAGGGTCAAATATGGCCCCGTCCTGGGGGTCACATGGTTTCTATAGACTTATATAGGGAAAAGCTTTGAAAATCTTCTTGTCTAAACCACAAAGCCTAGGGCTTTGACATTTGTAATGTAGCATCATCTAGTGGTTCTCTACCAAGTTTGTTCAAATTATCCCCCTAGGGTCAAATATGGCCCGCCCTGGGGGTCACATGGTTCATATAGACTTATATAGGGAAAAGCTTTTAAAATCTTCTGGGTTATTCCTACAACATTCAAAATTTGACCTTGATTTTGACCTAGTGACCTACTTTCACATTTCTCGAGCTACAGCCTTCAAATTTGGACCACTTGCATAGTTTTGTGTACCGAAATGAACTTTGACATTGAAATTGACCTAGTGACCTACTTTTACTTTTCTGTAGCTACAGGCTTTAAATTTGGACCACATGCATAGATTTGTGTTCTGAAGTGTAATTTGACCTTGATTTTGACCTAGTGACTTACTTTCACATTTTTGAAGGTACATGCTTCAAATTTGGACCACATGCATAGTTCAGTGTTCCGATATAAAATTTGATCTTCAGATTGACCTAGTGACCTACTTTCAAAATTCTCAAACTACAGCCTTCAAACTTGATGCACATGCATAGTTTTGTGTACAAAGAACTTTGTCCTTGAAATTGATCTAGTGACCTACTTTCACATTTCTCAAGCTACAGCTTTCGAATTTGGACCACTCTGTGATCTCTGGTTTAAGATACAGCCTTGAAATTTGGATGACATGTACACCGATCATAAAACTGAATTGCATTGACTATGAATGTGACCTGACTTCCTTAATATTTTAGCATCAGTTTGACATTTGAAACGTGTTGCTCATATTACTCAGGTGAGCGATTCAGGGTCATTATGACCTTCTAGTATTTTTTGTTTTTGGTACATGAATGGCTATTGTGGTTTAAGTTGTAGTGTCACTGTGATTAAGGAACATAGCATTCCCTTTGTATATTCATCCTTGCTCTACTTTCCCCTTCTAACCACTCCCCCACTCCCCCCCCCCCCCCCCCCACCCCCTATTCTACCCTTACCTCTTCCTCTCCCTCTATCTATATTTTGCATAAAATTAAAATGTACTTCTTGGATTTTTTAAGCAACCCCTTTGTAATATTTTTCCGCTATGTACTGCTTCTTTTTGCTGTGGGCTTACTTTGCAAATGAGTGGCTCTGATCGAGGCTGTGTTTGTGGTGCTCTGTGCTTCCGAGAAATCTACCCTTACTTATTATCTTTAATAATGTTAAGAAATATTTGCGAGATAATAGCTTATTTGAATTTGTAACATAGAAACCCTTATGTATAATAGGGTTATTATAACAGTAGCTTGATCTGGAATGCAGTATTCGACACGAGTGGATTTTGCCAGATCGGATCTCACGAGGCGCGCAAGCGCCGAGTGTGATCTGTCCTTGCAAAATCCACGAGAGCCGAATACAAAGTCTCAGATCTAGCTACTGTTATAATGACCCTTTTATTATGCATCTTTACCACTTTGATTCTTGTATAGTTCTTGAATGAAATCTTCAATGTTTATCAATATTATATGGAACATTGTGAAGTTTTTATGTGCGCTATTTATAGAAATGTGTTGCATATTAATGAAAATAGTCCGGCAGCATACAATACGGAAGGTACAATACGGAATTTAAAAGGTACAATACGGAATTTATGTATGTCTGTTCATATTTAATTGTGCAATACAAGCCGAATTTTTTACAGAATTTATATAGGTATATAATAAAAACGTTTACTGACTGGTCGCTTAACCAAATGCACAACGGATAAGTTTACTATAGACTGGTCCGCATCTGTAAACAGTACAACAGGCCCTTCTGGTCGAGGTCATAACAAACTCAGAACATATCGAACATTTAAACAATAATTCGGAACAAAACTATATTGTAAAATGATTTTTTCTGCAAGACATAGGTCTTCATTTAGTAAATTTAGATGTGGAGTGGTTCCATTAAAGATAGAAACCGGAAAGTTTCAAAACATCAGGCTAGAAGACCGTAAATATACTTCCTGTGGTTTATAAGAAAATGAGAGTCATCTTTTATTAGGCTGTGTAATGTATAGTGACCTCAGAGAAATACTTTTCGAGAAGGCATTGTCATGTGAAATTAATTTTATGAATATTTGTTAAGATGACCAAATGAAAATTCTGTTTACTCATCCATCTATAGGCAGCCCGCCCGCTTAGCTCAGTAGTTAGAGCGTTGGTTTACGGATCGTGGGATCGCGAGTTCGGTCCCCGGGCAGTGTGACGATTTGATAAAAGACATTGTGTCTGAAATCATTTATCCTCCGCCTCCGATTCATGTGGGGAAGTTGGCAGTTACTTGCGAAGAACAGGTTTGTACTGGTACAGAATCCAGGAACACTGGTTAGGTTAACTTTCCGCTGTTACATGACTGAAATACTGTTGATAAAACGACGTTAAACCTGTCACAAACAAACAAACAAACAAACAAACAAACATCCATCTTTAGTGCGAGTTTGTGCAAAAACCTGTTTATCATATACTTCTTAGTTGTGTAAATAATGTCTCACAACTTTTTAGATAACCATTGTGCTTGTTTTTTATTCTGCACGAGAAACAATTGCTAATTAGTTCACTCTCGATATGATCGAGGCTGCAAACTGACCTTTTTTCAATCATTTCTTAAATGCGCGTGACTGTTTCTAGATTTAGTATACTGTGATAAGTCTCTTACAATTCTTTTACAGAATGAGTGAGTACAGCTGTGCATGACTACTGAAAATGATTATTTTATGTTCAGTACATAGATGAGATTATAATAAAGATATATATGCGAAGTCGGCAAAGAAAAACTGAAATGATTGGACCATGATCGATCAATATGCCGCAGGGAATTAACACGGACTTACAAAAATCATTACTGTCGATTTATCCTGCTTAAAGTCCAAAATTTCGGAAACACTGCGTTACATAAATACCGATCATGAGAAACAAGATAGTGCGGCGAAAAGGATCACGTGTTGTAATTATCAATAAACTGAAAGGAGATTCTCATACGGGATAGAAAACCTCTTATATTAAATACGTTTTTTTGTAGGCAGCGAAGCGTGACCACAGATTTACCATACCACAAATTTACGGTCAAAATTCTTATCCGAAACCGAAGAACAGGTAGTTCCATGTCCTCCAAAAACTTCTCGTAATTCAAGTCTGTTTAACTTTCAAATAGCTTCTGAGATT